>NC_135433.1:800000-1100000 GCF_051991255.1 Vanacampus margaritifer
AATCAGTGCTGATGTCGTCCTGGGAGAGATTGGCAAGAAGACGGAGCGGCACGCTGTCATGCGCCCGGGGGACTGGGCGGGGGGCCGGGGGGGGGGGGGGGTTGGGGGGGTGGGGGGGGGGGATGTGAAGACACACACCAGGGCGATCCTCTCATCCTCCCACACGGCGTGCCAGCGTGAAATAAACATTCGCTTTGCTTGTTGACGCGCGGCCGCCCACCGCCGTCCGGTCATGGAGCGGTCGCCACCTGCTCCAACGTGTTTGTCATCCACTCCTGCGTCTTCTCTTTCTGCCCATTGGCGACACGCACGCACGCACGCACGCACGCACGCACGCACACGCAAAACAAAATAACCCAATATGCTGGAGGTCAACAAAGCAGCTGACCCAATGTACGTTCAACCCCAAAAAATGTATCAAAATAAATAATAATGAACAATTCTCAACTCGACAACAACAACACAACTTGACAATATTGGGATGTTTTCAGTCAGAAAATAAGATCAGAAATAAGGAATGAATAAATAAATGAATCAATAAATAAGACTGATCCACTACTTCAAAATGAATAAGCCATAAAACAACCTGAACAACAACTTGTTGGGAAGAATCAACAACAACACTAAAAACAAAAATGACGCAAATTGAGTTGATGATTTCAACCAAATGAAGAGATAAAGAATGATATAGACGAGATATAGAGAAAAAGAAAAACAAAGACAATCCCCCACACCTTTTCTTCTTCTTCAATTTGTGGTTGTCAAAATGAATAGCCCACAAAAGGACCCGCAAAACGAGGTTTTCGATTATTCTTTAAACTCAACTTTTTGGTTCGAATGAATAACCCAAAAAGCTGCTTCAATCCCCCAAAAATGTGTTGTTTTGTAAACAAACAACACAGGGTATTTTTGTAGGTTATTCATTTGACACAAATGTTTGGTTTATATAAATAACCCAAAATGTTGGCTCCCCCCAATTTTGTGTTTTTTGTTGGTTATTCATTTTAGCCAACTTTTTAGTTTCAACAAATGACAAAAAACGCTAGGTGGGTCCCCAAAAATGGCTTATTTTGTGGGTTATTCACTGGACACAAATCTTTGGTTTAAATAATTAACCCAAAATGTTGGGTCAGTCCAAAAATGGAGTTGTTTTGTGGGTTATCCATTTGACACAACTCCTTGGTGTAAAAAAAAAACCACCCAAAATGTTGGGTTGGTTCCTTTAATAGTAATGATAATAATCATGATGCATGGGATGTACAGTATTTTTTTGGGAGACTGAACGAGGCTTGACAGCGGTCGCATGAAGCGAGCGCTCACACGTTGTCACTTGGCAGCGCTAAGCCACTTAAGAAGTTTGACAAAATTTGGGCTATTTCTGACCCAACCGTTTTTGGAGCGTAGTATTTTGCAGTTGAAAAATCCCGATGGTGGGAATGTGCAGATCCGTCACTCGGCGATGGATTGCAGTCAAACTTTTCCAAGTGACCCGCCAAACTTTGAACGATGCTGGAAATGACGCGGACGGACTATTTTTAGATTCCATCTGGTGAGTCACTGAGTGGCTTTTGTACTGTAAGGATGTCGTCATGTGAGTCATCGCGTGACTAACAACTCAATGGAAGGAAAAGAACCAAAAAGCTGCAAAACTTCCACCCATGTGCCGTTAGTGTCCGGTGTGGGAGGGGCTGACCGTCCATACAATCGTTTTGGAATCGACCATCCTCTCGTCCAACAATCGAGTCATCGGACACATGAGGTTTTTTTTCCCTCTTTCTTTTTTTTTCTTCTTTCTTTTTTTTTCTTCTTTCTTTTCTTTTTCTTCTTTCTTTTCTTTTCCTTCTTTCTTTTTTTCCTTCTTTCTTTTTTTTTCTTCTTTCTTTTCTTTTTCTTCTTTCTTTTTTTTTCATAGGCTTGGCCCAATGCAACGAAACCTTCCTGTCTCCGCTTTCTAACTTTGAACTTTTACCCTAATGACTTTCAGCATGTCGCTAAACGAGGAATTTCCGCACGATGGCACAACTTTTCCGATTATTTAGCGGGTCAGTTGGTGGCGCGCGTGTTTTGCTGTGCTGATGTAACAGCCAGACGCCTCTTGTGGGCCAACATGAGCGTCCTGGACGACCTTTGGCAATAAAACGAGAGAAAGACCTGCCCGCACTTGTCCGCCACGCTAATGACCCTGGGGAGTGTGTGTATGTGCATGTTTGTGTTTTTGTGTGTGCGTGCTTGTTACAGTGACTGTTTGCATTGTGTTACATCATCTCTGCCTTCAAACAGTGGAAGGATGGAGCAGGTCGGGTGTCATGTGACCTGCTGGCCATCACATCCAACATGTTGAACAAACAAGCTGACGACTTCCAGTGCGCTTGTACGTACGTGTGTGTGTGTGCGCGTTTGTGTGTGTGTGTGTGTGTGTGTGTGTGCAGCTTGATGCACTAGCAACCTTTAAATTAAATCAAAACAATTTTCCGCTTCAAACTGTTTTTTGTTCCACCCCTAGAGTGTGAGTTGCCTAAACTTGTCCAAATTAGAACTTTTTTTTTTTTAAACTGATGTTGTCAAAGCGCTTGAAATGGAGCGTATTGTAAAGCAGCAACTAGCGAGAGCCGACACGTACACAATCATGTTCCACATGTGAGTTTATTCATTAGCTACAAGCGTTCACGCCTTTAAATGAGGCTCATTAGTAATGTTTGCTGGCCTAAATAACAAAACATGGCTTTGAAATCATCCCGGCAAATTGTAAACTTGAATTCAACTTGCCCGTCTTTTGTGTGGCTGCATCAGAAGACAACCAGAAAACAGCTTTCACTTTCACCTTGTGCTCAAAATGCCAACAAAACACGACATCGCAAACGCACGACCAATGGATGAACGCTTACAGCAATGCCATGATTCCACCAGATGGCACCAAACTCAACCTTTATCACTTGGACTTGCACACACTAAAACTGCAAAAAGACATGATGTTCAAGTGAATAAAAAAAAACGGTGACTATGCGAATGCCTAACTGCCAATAAGTGGCAGTTGACCATCGTCAGGTTCAGTCAACCTAGAACAAATAAATAGACAAGGAAGGAAGACAAGAGACTTGGTTTCTTTTTGCTCGAGAGGAGAACAGACAGAGATGTGCACAGATTAGAATCTCCTGACCGCTCTAAGGCACACTCCGCCGAGTCCTCTCGTACTTATAGGGACATCTATTTCGTTTCATGCCAGCGGGAAACGACCACTGGGTGGTAATATTTACGTGGAGGTCTCGAGACTGACCTCACCCCCGGGGTCCCAGAACCATGGCCACCACTGGGGAATTTGAACGCCTTCCTGGGCCGTCCGCCGCCAGTCATACCCCGGAGTCCAAGTTCCCAAAAAGGCACAAAAAGGGCTCCAGTCTGGGGGGAGGAACTTATACCTCTTGGTGCACCCATAAATGCCTCAAAATGAAAAATGCCATATAATGCACCAAAGTGCCCCCATTTGGGGGCACCCAAAATGAAGGGGCCTCAAAGCATTTGAGGTCAGTTGGGGCCCTAAGTGCCCTTGATCTTTTGAAGATCAACGGAAAAAATTTGCCCTAAATGTATCGATTCCGTGGTTTATTTACACAGATGTTGCTGCTCTAAAGGGAGAGGGAACACACAGCAGCAGCAACCTTCAAGGAGATGAGTCATTGTGCAGATAATAATACAGACATGTCTTTCTTCAGCGCTGAAGGTCTCAACAGTCACCAATTTATCGGCAAAGTGTTTCAGCTGCTATCTTGTGATACGGCACAGATCCTGCCCTGAAGCGGCCCTGAAGCGGCCCTGAAGCTGCAGGAGCCGCAGGAGCATCCTTCCCATGGGGCTTTGCTCTCCTCACAGATAAATAAATGCTTATAAGAGTAAATATGGGATAACTTATGTACATTTGTTCTAACAAGCTTATACCAAAACGATCTCAATGCTAACGGTGCTAAGCTACTTTGTTGCTGATGTGTGGCAGGTGGCGGCCCAGACGGTTCTGTTCATGTGTATGAACACGGCCGGGATCTTCATCAGTTACCTGTCGGACCGCGCCCAGCGCCAGGCCTTCTTGGAGACGCGACGCTGCATCGAGGCCCGGTTGCGTCTGGAGACGGAGAACCAGAGACAGGTCAGGTCCTCGCCGCAACTCTGCCGTGGGAAGACGGCTCAGGCGGACACCTTTGTACGGATAGACCCATTATGGGCCGGGCCGATTTTCGTCAGGATTCGTAAGATGTTCACAGACAGATTTTTCTTGTCGCAACGACATGTCGAACGTATTCAGACCATGTTTTACTGTCAGCAAAGATCTTTTGAAAGCTTTTATGAGCCCTGACGAAATCCCCAAACGAGCTCCGCTCGCATGCTTTTGTCTCTCAGTGAGACACAGGCAACTTTTCATTTATGCATTTGTTGACATTTCAACTTTATAAAAAAAAAAGTGACGCTGTCACTTGGAACTCACTACAATTACGAAATGATGTTGAAATTTTGGGAAAAAGTAGAAAACTTTAGGGAACAATTTACGAGCTCAATTTTTAATTTAGCTTAACACAAGCTGATGACCCTGGAAGCTCCCTGCAATTTTTGTTCGAATTTTGAAACAAAGCTGTCAATTCTTTATATGTTTAAAATGAAAAGAAAAAGTCCATTTAAATAATAACTAATATTTTCTCTTTTATTGTAACTGAATATCAGCTTGAAATATCGGTCTCCTTGACGACTAGGGGTGTGCCCAAAAATGGTTTCTAATAAGAATTGCGATCCTCATTTAGTACGATTCAGAATCGATTTTAAATGTCCCAAAATTGATTTTATTTCAATTATTTGACACTGTCTTGCCCTTGTTTGCGTGCCTTTTATTGGGAGCGCTGTTCATGTTGTACACGATTTGGCCACTTAGGGGCAGTGTGGTTCCGCACGTTTTGATACACTGTTAAGTTGAGTCAAAATCAAGTTATCCCAATAAAAGACATTTTTTTGCAGCGTAGGAAGAGCAGATGTCGATGACTAATGTTAAGATGCTTTTCTGTAAACATTCCTGAAGCGTTTTGTATGAATAGTCGTTCTTTTCAGTGATAAAAGTGCTGCGGGTAGCGTGCTAATTAGCATTAGCGAGTCAGACTGGAGTAGATCTTGTCGATTCTTTGCACATCTAGAAATTGAAGCAGAAATCATTGTCAATCGAATCATTTTGAATTCAAAAATCGTTTCTGAATCGAAAACTGATTCTGAATCAAATCGCAGACACAAAAATCGGAATCGAATTGAATTGTGAGACCGTCAAAGATTCCCACCCCTACTGACTACTAACAATCGGTATCAGCCTTGAAAAAACCATATCGGTCTCTCGCGACACGTTTGTGACAATTCTTTTCACGTCGCAGTTTTTTAAATCGGTGCATGTAAGCGTGCGGCGCCGCACACTTTGTGTCTGTTTGATGCGATGCGACGTGCCGACAAGTTTGACGCGACTCGCCATTGATGGATTTGTGTTGACAACGTTTGCGACTGTGCTCCTAATGAGCTCGCTGACGGGAGACAAACACGGAGGCCGCATCGATCTGCTGCCACACACTCAAACACGCACGCACGCGCGCGCGCACGCACACACACAACGAGCGAGCGAGCGAGCGAGTGGCGTTTGTTTACACAGCGAAGTGGACGGCGCAGAAAGCTTTTCCGCCATCTTGTTTCCTGGAAGCCTCGAGGCATGAGAAGCTCAGCCGCGGCTGAAATGGAAAGAGGGGCCGCAGCCCGCTAAGAGACCCTCACAGACCACAACACACACTTTGTTGTGCAGGAGACCAAAGTCCTTCTTACGTGCCCGAAATCAGTTTCGCATCCATGCAAGTCGTCAAAGTGGACTTCAAGATGTTGCGGTAAATTGGATTCTTCAAATCCAGATCCAGTCCCACCCTTCTAGCCATCCGTCCCTTTTTCACACTGCTTCTCCTCACGAGGGTTGCGAGCGTGCCAACCTCAGCTGTCCACGGGCCGTACAGGCGGGTACGCCCACAACTGGTTTACTCGTCACAATTTACAGGAGGAACCAAATGGCCTGGAGAAAACCCATGCAGGCGCAGGGACAACATGCAAAAGGAAGGCCGAGCCAGTTCCATTTAAATAGTTTGTAAACCGGATTTGAAAATAAAGGCCTAAATTCAGTTTGTTTTTAAACTGGCTTCAGATCCAAATACTGTGGATAAACTAGATCATATTTAGATCCATTCTGATTGTTAACTGGACTTAAACGTTCAGATCCTGATCTGTTCAGGTCCAGTTTCATTGTGGTCATAAACTGGACTACTGTGGGTGTAAACTGAATTCAAATTTTCGGATCTAGATCCAGCATAGTCATAAAATGGACTCAAACTTTAAAATCTACATCAGTCAGATCCAGAACAAGTGTGGTTGTAAATTGGACTCAAAAGTTCGGACCCAGCTCAAACACAGTGGCAAACTCAGTTTACTTGTTCTGATCCACATTTATTTTGAATGTAAAATGAGTGTAAAAGTTCAAATCCAGATCCAGATCAAAGTCGTAAACCAGACTGAAATGTCTAGATTTATTGTGGTCGTATGGTCCAGATCCATTGTGGTCTTGAACTGGTCTTTAAAGATACACTCCAGTCAAATCCAGATCCAATGTTGTTGTAAAACTGGCCCCTAAAGGTTCTGATCCAGATCCAGGATCGTCTTGAACTGTACTGATATATTGACTTTCGGATTCAATATGGTTGTAAATTGGACTGTAAAGTTCCGGTTCAGGTCCCGCATCAGATAGACTGAAACATTCAAATCCAAAGTAGTTGTGAACTGCCCATTAGAAAGTCCAATTTGGATCTGGCATCGTCTTACACTGGACATCAAAGTTCAGATCCAGGTCTAGCATGGCCATAAACTGGACTTTGGTCAACTTTTGTAGCTGTTCTTAACTCATTCACTGCCATTGACGGCTATAGACGTCAAAAATTCATTTGAACTATTTCTATTAGTTTAACATTTTTTTCCCCCACTTTTGTTAACAAAAGTATGAAAACATAGCATTTTTTTGTATTAGAACAGATATAAAATTTGTGATTAATCATGAGTTAACTAGTTATGCGATTAACTCTTTGACTGCCAGACGTTTTCAGAAAAGGGATGCCGTGGGTGCCAGCCCATTTAAGCATTTTGACTGATCTTTCGAGGTCCACAGAAAATGTTGTGTTTGGACTATGGAAACACACAAACTACCAAATGAAAGATTGGACTCTCATCTTTCATCAGAAAAAAAAAGAAGTTTGTTTCTACCTTATTCCGTTTTTCAGTAATCAACAATAGAAAATGGTTAGTTTCACCTCTGTTTTGAAACAAACGTCTTTTAACGTCTTTGGCACTCCTCCTTAGGATTTTACTAAACGTTATTTAACGTTTTTGGCAGTCAAAGAGTTAAAAATCCCCGTTATTTGTTTCTGTCCCAGCTTATCACCTGCAATCTTTCCATTGTGGCCTCTGTGTCCCCAGGAGCGCCTGGTCCTGTCTGTCCTACCTCGCTTCGTGGTTCTGGAAATGATCAACGACATGACCAACGTGGAGGACGAAAACCTCCAACATCAGTTCCATCGGATCTACATCCACCGCTATGAGAACGTCAGGTCAGACTCAGTCAGTGCTAACGGGCCCGTCCGTCTCACCGACGGAGACATCGGACCAGTCCGGGCGCCTCAGCACACCAAAATATGGCTTTCAACAGATGGCGACTCGCGGAGATCAAGTGGCCCGCAAGTCACCGTGCAGAAGTCTTGTCACGGCGACCTCCGGGCAAACTGGTCTACGTGAAGGTGTCTTGATTATTTCGCCAGGCCGGTTGTCAGTGGACAGTCATGTGGTCTTGCGAGTCAAGAGTCTTTGTGTGGCGACGGCTGTCCGACGTCTCCTCAGTCTACTTAACCTCTAGCGGGTCTTGGAGCTGTTGCGAAGATCTTGCAGGGATGTCTCTCCAGTCGTGGACAGAAACTAAGAGACCTGCTGGAGACTTGAAAAGTTGACTTAAGTCAAGCGTCCTTGAGTAGAGATCGCCATGAAGTAGCGGGGACTTCCCTGCAAGATCTCGTCAGTCTCCTTGGTCTTCATCAAGTCTCGGAGATGTCACAGATAACCTTGTCCCAGACATAAATACTTTCAGTGACGTCTCAGAGACCTGCTGGAGACTAGAAAAAGCCACATGGTTTTGTGGTTTAAGTGTTTTGAGGACATCCCCGCAAGATCCCTGCAGTCTTGTTGGTCTCTAGCGAGTCTTGGCGATGTCACAGAGGACTCCTAGAGCAGGGGTCTCTTCATCTGGTCCCAGAGAGCCCCCATCCGGCCTGTTTTACATGTGTCCCTCCTCCAACACACCTGAATCATATAACCAGGATCATTCCAGATGCATTTGATTCAGCTGGGTTGGAGGAGGGAGACACGACGGCTGGCTGGGGGCTCTGCACGAGTGTTGTCCTTGAGACTTGATGTGAAAAGTCCAGGCCGCGTCCCCCAAAGTGACCTTTCTGTGTTTTATCCAGCATTCTTTTCGCAGACGTCAAAGGTTTCACAAATCTTTCCACAACGTTGTCGGCGCAGGAGCTGGTGCGGATGTTGAACGAGCTTTTCGCACGCTTCGACCGCCTGGCACACGTGAGCGCAGCGTCGACGTGTGTGTGCGTGCGTGCGTGCGTGCGTGCGTGCGTGTGTGTGTGCGCCTTTGTCTTTGCTACTTTGTGGGGCCCTTACACGCATGTTTTCCTGGTTTAACTACCATTGTGGGGACCGACATTTTGGCGGTCCCCACAAGTTCAGATCTCCTTTTGAGGGTCAAGACTTGGTTTTAGACTTTAGGTTTAAATTGGGTTAGGGTTGCGGTTAGGCTAAGGAATGGGCAATCATTTTTGAGAAGGGGCTAGCAAATGCATCATGTCAATGACATGTCCCCACAATGATGCAAAGATAAAGGTGTGTGTGTGTGTGCCGTGTTGCCTGCGGGAAAGGCTGAGGCGGGAAAGGCTGAGGGTCCCGCTGTGCTCGCAGGAGCACCACTGCCTGCGCATCAAGATCCTGGGCGATTGCTACTACTGCGTGTCGGGCCTCCCCGAGGCGCGGCAGGACCACGCCCACTGCTGCGTGGAGATGGGCCTCAGCATGATCAAGACCATCAGGTGAGACGTCGCTCAAACGCCGCTGCTGAAGGCTTCATCCTTTTTAAGGGCAAATTCCAAAAGTGGGCCAAAATCACACACCCTCATTTGCATATGGAAACACGCGCTCGTTGTTCATGGAAGGCAGGCTTCCCTAATCCTAGTCCTGGCGGGCCGGAGTCCCGCGGGTTTTAGGCCCCGCCCACAAGAAATGTTTCCATCCTCCAACGCACCTGATTCCAAAGATCAGGAATCACAATCGTTATCAGGCTTCTGCAGAGCTTGCTGACGACAGGAATCAGGTGTGTTGGAGCATGGAAACATATGAGACCTGCATGAGTCCAGCACCGGACAACCAGGACTGAGGAAGCCTGATGTCAGGGTACGACGGAACAATAGTTGGGTTTCCGTCCACCCATTTTTATTTCAATTTTCAAGAAATGCAAAAATGCAAACTGAATGGAAACTATCGAAATTTGAAAAAGGGCCCAAAATTCGCAAAAAGTCCCCAAAAAAATCTCGCTTCGATATTGCGTCACACGTGGCACGTTTGTCGTCACAAAGCGATGGCGGGCGAGAAAGTCAGGAATGTTTGGGGATTAAGCAACATTTTTATATCTGTTCTAAATGTACAATAAAAAAATTCTAGCTTTTCATATTCTTGCTAACAAAAGTGGAAAGAAATGTTCAACTAACAGAAATAGTTCAAATGAATTTAAGGCAGTGAATGAGTTTACGCTAATTTCCTGGCAACAAACACGAGTGCGCCCCCAAGTGGCAAGAGGTGGCAAATCCAGGTCCAGAGAGTCAAAACCCGACCACAGTTTGGCTTCAGCGGGTAAAAGAACACCATGGGAGCTAGCCAGGGAGCTAGCTAGCTAGCTAGCTAGTTAGCGTCAAGAGTTTGACTTTCTGGACCAGGATTTGCACTTCTGCTTGTGCGCGATATTCGATAAACACCATCATGAGAAAAGTAACTGATTTCTGAGCTAGCGTTACATTTGGTTGTGGCCTCGGAGTGACGTCATCTGAAGGTGCCTTCCTATTGGCTACTGCTCGATGATGTCACTTTTGTGTGACAGACTCCAAAACGTCCTTATTCGGGTTCATATCAAAATAAATCCACTTCAAATCATCCCGAAAGGCTCATGCATTAAATTCATGACCAAAGACTAAAAGCAAGGACTTTTTTTGCTATAATTATAGTTAGTTTTAGTTTGTTTTGTGAACATAAAATGTAGTTTCAGTTAGTTTTCTTTTTTTTTTTTTTAAAGCAGGCTTTATTTTTATTTTATTTCGTTAACAAAATTATTTTTCGAATTTGAGTTGTTTTTTTCCCCATTAGTTTTCGTTAACTAAAATAACCTTGACATGTAGTGGTTGTGTCTATAATTGGCTGGCGACCAGTCCGGCATGTTTGGGAAAAACCAAAACATTGTGCTGCGTGTTTGTGGCAAAAGGAGACAAAAAACATGCAGGAAGATGAGAAAGTTGGAATGCGCATTCGCTGGCGTCCGATTGTTTTGCTTTTGTGTGCTTGTTGTCAGATACGTGCGCTCGCGCACCAAACACGACATCGACATGCGCATCGGGATCCACTCGGGTTCGGTGCTGTGCGGCGTGCTGGGCCTCAGGAAGTGGCAGTTTGACGTCTGGTCCTGGGACGTGGACATCGCCAACAAGCTGGAGTCCGGCGGCATCCCGGGGTGAGGACGCCGCACGCGCTCGCCACGCCGACTCGCCGCCCAACACAAATGTTGCCCCCCCCACATCCCCTATTACTATTATTTTGGGCTTATTTATTTGATCCCGTTTTTTTGTTTAAATAAACAACACAAAATGTTGGGTCGGTTCAAACAAATTGTGGGTTATTCATTTGACCCAAATCTTTGGTTTGAATAAATAACCCAAAATGTTGGGTCGCTCCCCCCACCCCCAAATTTTTGTTTTTTGTTTTTGTTGGTTATTCATTTGACCCAACTTTTTAGTTTAAATAAATAACATAAAACGCTTGGTTGGTCCCCCAAAATGGGTTCTTTTGTGGGTTATTCATTTGACGCAAATCCTTGGTTTAAAAAAAGAACCCAAAATGTTGGGTCGGTCCAAAAATGGGGTTGTTTTGTGGGTTATCAATTTGACACAATTCCTTGGTGTAGAAACCCCCCCCAAAATGTTGGGTCAGTTCCTTAAATACTACTACTAATAATAATGGAGCCGATATATATATATATATATATATATATCGCACCTGGCTTTTTGGACGCTTCCCAACGGCTGCGCTGTTGGTGCGCTCGCACGTTGTCACTCCGCTGGCGGCAATCTACTAAAGTAGCCCCGCCTTCCCTTGGGCAAGCGAACGCAACTTTATTTCTAGAGCGCTTTTTAAACAAGCGACGCTGAATGCAAAGTCAGCATCGAGCAAAAAAACGAGTCCAACTGCAAGACGACAAGACGCTTCAAACAAGGAAAGACTCGTCGAACCCGATTGCCAAAACCGACATCGAACCCGTCTTTCCTCTACAGAAAGGTGCTATTGGTGTCGCCACCAATCCAATATTCCAACAACTTCAAATGTTCAAATTGAAAGCGCCTTGAAATGACGTCTGAAGGCCATCAAGTGAAGAGGAACAAATATTTTTCCCAAACTTAAATACAGAACAAAACAAAAAAGAAAACGTCTTTCAACTCAAGGTGTCATTTTGTGGAACAATCTGGATTAGAAAACAAAATGATCTCAGTCCATTCGTATTTTTAAAAAATGTATAAAAGCTCAACTACTGGAAGAAAAAAAATTATAGATTCATTTAGTTTGTTAGCATTGTAGCATCTTCACTGCTTAATGTCAATTATTTTGTGTTGATTATTTTGACTTTTGTTATTTTTTCATTCAGATTTTATTTATTTGAATTTTTTTTAAATCAGGGGCCGATACCACAAGTTTCCCTTCTTTCTGTCCCATTTCATTTCTTTTTCTTAAAAGAATGAAATAAAAATTTGAATCGAATTGAATTGAAATAAATGAATAACACCACAAAACACTCAATACGGAATTCTCAAAAATCGAAGATCGAAAGCCAAAGATTGGGACCGGACTCGATCCGCTCGGAGTCTGCGCTTGAAAAGAATCCGAAAAGCATCTGAAAATGCCGGTTAGATGAGACGAGCAGCCGTCGCATGTCCGTCCTCATCACACGTCCGTCCTCACTCCAGGTTTTTCTTCCCTCATAAATTGTCCAAAATCAGCATTTTCGCATGGAATTTTGCGCCTGGCGAACGTTTTTACTGCCAAACGTGATCCAAAAAAGACGACCTGGAGAGCGCCGGCCCATCTCAAGCATTTTCACGCATCTTTCAAAGCAAACGGAATATTGTGTGCTTTGACGACGTAAACATGGCGGATAACGTGAAAGATTGGATTCCAAGCGCACATTAAAAAGAAAAAAAATAGGATTCTCATTCTTCAGTGATCAGCATTTGAAAATCGTCATTTGAGTGACACCAATAAAGCTATCGTGGAAAAAATAAGGAGAAAACGAGCTTTTTGTGAAAAGATGCATTTTCTGCAAAACACTGACTTTGCCTTTTTTTTTTTTTTGTTTCGTGTCGCTTTGTGAATGAGATTTAAAGTGACAACGACGTCGATCATTCGCGTCATCCTTGAAAATGTTCCATTTCCGAAGATCCGCCGTGTTGTCGTTAGCGATGCACGATAATATCAGTGGCCGATAATTAGCGGCAATTATAGTCATACCAATAAACCAGATCATATAGTAGGACTCGAAAGTATATTTGTATTCAAGTGAACAATTATCGGCTTACTTATCGGTTATCGACATCGGCACTTTCTAAATGATTGCTTTATCGGTATCGGTTGAAAATAGCATTGACGTGCGTCCCGAGTTGTCGTGTCTTTTGATCCATTGCAAAGAGATGCAATGCTGCCATCTGCTGGCCATAGTAAGTGGGTGTTTTTTTATTTTTTCAGGAATAGTACCCCATCAAAACAACGTATAAAAAATAAATACATTTAAAAATGTATATATATATATATATATATATAGGGGTGTCAGACGATTAAAATTTTAATCGTAATTAATCACATGATTTCAGTCGTTAAAACACAATTAAGTGCAAATCTGTTGTAAATGTACAATAAAATATTTTTTCCCTAAGCTTTCATACTCTTGTTAACATAAAAGTGGGAATAAAATGTTCAACTAATAGAAATATGGCTGCATCTTTTAGTCATTTCATAATAATTTATAAAAATTCAAACGATGTCCTCTGCTGTGGGTGTGATATTGATTTGTGTTGTCATTTTTCTGACAGCTCCGAGCATTTTTCTTTTCATATTAAGAGCTATCTCATCTTTAGCATGAAGTAACGACTGCACATTTTGAAAATGGTCAAAAACAACTTTTGTCTCCACATGCATTTTTATTCCTGCTAAATGTCGACGTTGCAACTGGAATTCTCCCAGGAAGGAGCGGACATTAATCGCGCGTTAAAAAAATGAGTGGCGTTAAAGGAACTTTCCATGGAGTCAACGCACTCCTTTTGACACCCCTAATATATATATATATATATATATATGTATCTGTACACGGTCCTAATAGTTATCAATGAGCTGATATCTTGAAAAGCTCCTCCGTGAGATCCCGTCCTGACCACGGCGTCCCGTCTGTCGTCCGTCCTCCCCCCCCCCGTCCGTCCCCCCTGGGCAGGCGCATCCACATCTCCAAAGCGGCGCTGGACTGCCTGAACGGCGACTACGAGGTGGAGGCGGGCCACGGCAAGGACCGCAACGACTTCCTGCGCCGCCACAACATCGACACCTACCTGATCAAGCAGCCGGAAGACGGCCTGCTGGCGCTCCCCGAGGACATCATGAAGGAAGCGGCCGGCGCCGCCGAGCGCCGCGCCAGCGCCGCCACCTTCAACGAGGCGTCGTGGAGCCCCGAGCTTCCTTTCGACAACATCGTGGGCAAGCAGAACGTGAGTGCCCCGCCCAGCTCGTCGCCGCCCGAGGTTTGCATGCCTTCGTTCTGTCTCACCTGTGCCGGAAGACGCTGTTGCCGCGGAAACGGCTGCGTTGTGTGAGGACGATTGTGCCTGTGCGTCCTCCTTTGTGGTTTGGCCGCTAAGCCTGTTTTGGTCACGACCGGTCCGGACAGGATGCGACGACACCGGTCACCGTGACCAGACAGGATGTGACGAGACTGGTCGCCGTGACCGGACGTGACGTGACGAGTCTGGTCGCCATGACCGGACGTGACGTGACGAGACTGGTCGCCGTGACCGGGCGTGCCGTGACGAGACTGGTCGCTGTGACCGGACGAGACTGGTCGCCGTGACCGGACGTGACGTGACGAGACTGATCGCCATGACCGGACGTGACGTGACGAGACTGGTCGCCGTGACCGGGCGTGCCGTGACGAGACTGGTCGCTGTGACCGGACGAGACTGGTCGCCGTGACCGGACGAGACTGGTCGCCGTGACCGGACGAGACTGGTCGCCGTGACCGGACGAGACTGGTCGCCGTGACGGGACGTGGCGGGACGAGACTGGTCGCCATGATCGGACGTGACGTGACAAGACTGGTCGCCGTGACCGGGCGTGGCGTGACGAGACTGGTCGCTGTGACCGGGCGTGGCGTGACGAGACTGGTCGGCGTGACCGGACGAGACTGGTCGCCGTGACCGGGCGAGACTGGTCGCCGTGACCGGGCGAGACTGGTCGCCGTGACCGGGCGAGACTGGTCGCCGTGACGGGACTGGTCGCCGGGCGTGCCGTGGCGGGGCGAGACTGGTCGCCATGACATGACGTGACGAGACTGGTCGCCGTGACCGGGTGTAGCGTGACGAGACTGGTCGCCGTGACCGGACGAGACTGGTCGCCGTGACGGGGCTGGTCGCCGGGCGTGACGTGGCGGGACGAGACTGGTCGCCGTGACCGGACGTGACGTAACAAGGCTGGTCGCCATGACCGAACGTCTGTTTTTTTTTTCTCGAACCAAGCCGAAAGGTATCTATTTTTAATGCTGAGCGTTAGCCGTGACCTGTGGCTAATCCGCCCGCCAGCCGGTGAGGTGAGCGGTCGCGGCTCCTTCACAGGCGCGCAGATGCTATTTGATGTCGCGGTGCGTTTGTCCTTCTTGAAAAAATGTCCTTCATCACCTGACAATGGCGGCGGCGCGCTTATGAAAGGATCCTCAGAAGACTTCTGAAGCGTCTTTGATGTCGCGGCTTTGGCGCCGCTTCCTTGGCAGCCGCTCTCGACTCTCCCTCTGCTAGGCTCCGCCTACTCTTGCCTACCTGCCCTCTACCCATTCTACTTTCTCCTTCTCTCTAGTCTACTACTCTCTCTTCTGTCCCGATCCAAGGTCACAAATAAGTCGGGATGGTCTGCCAGGTCAGATCAGTCAACAGCGGAGTTATCAAATGTGGTTTTACAAACCATTAAGACCATTAAAAAAAAAAAAAAAACATCACGCAACTTTCACGCAGATTCTGTAAGAAGACAATTTCGCATACGGAAGCACGTCCAACTTTGTTTGACGTTTTTCTTTAAGAGACAAATTTCTCTCATTTTGTGGTGGTGAAAATTGTTTAAAAAAATGTTTTACGGTTTACTCTTGATCTGAACTTGGACTTGGACTTTTGTGACTCATAGCTGACTTGGACTTGGCCATGTTGGACTTGACGACAGTCCTGGCCACAAGCAAATCTGCAAATCCAAATCTTCTTTTCACGTAAGCATGGCGGGATACAAAAGATTCTTGTTTTTTTTTTTTTCATTCCAAGCACAAGACAAAAACAAGAAGTTGTCTAGCGGAGCGAAAACCAGCTCACCTTTGTGTGATACAAGGATAGAAAGACACAACGGCGCGAGCATCGTTGGTCACGCGTGATCACTTGAAGGCCTCCGTGAAGGTTAGCTTCATGCTAAATGCTAATGGAAAGCAAAGAAAGAGGAAGAAGAGCTGAAACTTTGGATTTTCACGGTCAACGTCTGCAAAGTGAAGGACGACTTCGCAGCTCTCCTTCTCAGCAACATCTCACACCGCTCGCTAACACACTTGCTAACGCTAATGCTAACGGGATATCCATGAAATGTCGACGTGATGAGCCAAGCGGGATTTCAGGAGCCGGTCCGGTCGCTTCTTTTATACGAGCAAATATGTGCAAAGCGGGCGTAAACAAATGTGAGTGGGACGTCCCTGCAAATCAAGAAACAAAATACATCGTCATAAAAACAATAGAATGTAAGATAGAAAAAAAATGCAAATGCAAAGTCAGCTGTCAAGGATACAACCCTAAAAAGACAAGAGTGCAAGAAGAGAAATGATATCGGAACGATACAAGTCTAGAAAGTCAAATGGTTGACAACGGGAACAATCGAAAACACGGTTTTGAGTCTCACTTGTTGACAGCCTTCTTGGTAGTGCTGCTGTCAGCGACAAATATTTTGAGAATCAATTCATCAGATTTATTTTCATTTTGCATGCAAGTGTATTACAAAAGCATTTTTTCCCTGATGACTGTTTATTAACAAGTGGCTGTTGTTTATTTCGTACTTTGTATTTGTATAGTGATAAAAAAAAGAAAAAGAAGTGGGATCGATGTTGTACTATGTTATCGGTTTGGTCATTTTGTTTGATTTAACACGCAAGATAATCAGTCGACTTTCATGAAGTACTGCAGATATCAATCAACAATTACTGTTGATATGTTGAAATGAGAGGATTTGGACCATTTTTAATATAAAAAAATGGCTCCAAACGATTACTCGATTATTAAAATTGTTGTCGATTCATTTGATAATCGATTACTTGTCCATTAATGAATTAATTGTGACAGCTCTACCTGTAGGAGTTGTTAAAATACACATTACATTTTTTTTTTGGTAACAGAATAATGGCATTTCCATTCATTTCAATTGTGAACGATGATTTGAGGTCCAAGCGTTGTCACAGAACGAATGAACTTTGTATCCCGAGACTCGATTCTAATTTCCTCAATCGATTCGATTTCGATTCACAAGAGTTCCGTTCAATTTGATTTGCCCCCGATTCGATTCGCTTCAGTTCAATCTGATATCAATTAATTGTGGAAGAACAAAAATAATTGTAAATATAAACTTAAAATATTCAGAATTGTCTTAAAGTGCAATAAGTTTGGACTTTCATACTTTTAAATTCATGTGAACAGAAAAAATACAGCAAGATACAAAAAAAACGGCCTTTAAAATTCGATTTACTTTAGAATTTATGGGAAGAAATTATATATTAAAATAATTGATTCATGTTTTTTTTATTGGGCTCGAAAAGGAAAATCGATTCGATATCGATGATTCGATTTTTTACTCAAAACGCCACCGTCGTTTGTTTGCTGTTTTGCAGCAGAAAGTCTTTGCCGTGTTTGTCCATTTCTGTCGTGTGTGTGCGTGCGTGCGTGTGCGTGTGCGTGCGTGTGCGTGCGTGTGCGTGCGCGCGCGTGTGTGAACACTAACCGGACGGCAGCAGGATGCGAGCAGAAAGTTAGAATTTTGCTCGTTTGTCTCTTGTTTTTGTTTTTCTTGTTTGTGATCGTGCCGATGCGAGTGCGGAGGTAAGAAGGAGGTGTCGCAGCATGCGGTTCATTCAATGTGCATGTGCTTCTCCCCTCCTAGACTCTGGCCGCCCTAACCAGAAATTCCATAAATCTGCTTCCCAACCATCTCGCACAAGCTTTGCATGTCCAGTCCGGCCCTGAGGAAATTAACGAGCGCATAGAGAGCGCCATCGACTTACGGAGTGGCGATAAGTTGAGGAGAGAACATATCAAAGCGTTCTCGCTGATCTTTAAAGACTCCGGCCTGGAACACAAGGTAGCTGGGCCTCGGAGACGCTGCGGCTGCGGCTGCGGCTGCGGCTGCGCCTGCGCCTGCGCCTGCGCCTGCGCCTGCTTCTTTTGTTTGTTGTCTTCTTTGCTTTCTTCTTTTTGTCTTCCTTTTGCTTTTTCCTCCCTCCTTAGAAAAGAAGCCAAACACATCAAATCCATCATGAGTAAACGAAGGCCAAAAATTGTACATTCTTGTTCTTCACTTTACAAAAAGTGAGATAAAAAAAAAATAAAAAATCTTTCGGGAAAGTCTATTGAATAAAGTATTCGGATATAATATTTTTGCTTGGTTAATTTTACATACAGACCACAAAAAAAAAACAGCAGCAGTTTTTCATTTTTATTTTGACTTCAATTTCAATCAGTCAGCATTTTAACCTACACTGAAGCCATTTTTCTTTTAACTCTTTGGCTGCCAAAAACGTTAAATAACGTTTAGTAAAATCCTATGGAGGAGTGCCAAAGACGTTAAAAGACGTTTTTTTTTTTCAGAACAGAGGTGAAACTAACCATTTTCTATTGTTGATTACTGAAAAACGGAATAAGGTAGAAACAAACTTTTTTTTCTGATGAAAGATGAGAGTCCAATCTTTCATTTGGTAGTATGTGTGTTTCCATAGTCCAAACACATCATTTTCTGTGGCCCTTGAAAGATCAGTCAAAATGCTTAAATCGGCTGGCACTGACAGCATCCCTTTTCTGAAAACGTCTGGCAGTCAAAGAGTTAAAGGTGAAGTCTTTAGTTTTCCCTCAGAAATCAACACCGGACGTAAAGTCCTTCTCAATCGACACCTCCGGGCTTCTGTTGATGTGTTGGTGCCGATTTCGTCGTCATCCGCCCCAGCCTGTATTTTGCCATTTTGTTGTGTTTTGCCACGAGAGGGACGTTTGTGGGCGGAAAGTCTGTGTTTAGCCGTCCAGCCAATCACAGAGCGAGGGGCGTGTCGCATGTTGACGAGAAGAGGAGGAGTCTGTTTTGAATTGCTTGTTTACAAACACAAACGGACAAAACTAAAGACCCCACCTTTAAGGAAACGTGCCATTGGTGTCATTTTCGGATGTGGATACGGAGACCGCACGAATCCAATATTTATACAAACTCTCAAATTCAATAAAATGTATGAAGTCCATCATGAAAATGTAGCAATTAACCTGCAAATCAAACTAAACAAAAAGGAAAAGTGAGTACAAATGAAGAGGAACCGACATTTTTTTTTTCAAATCTAAACACAGAACAAAACAAAAATAACGACGTATTTCAACTCAAGGTGTCATTTTGTGAAACAATCTAGATTATAAAACAATCATCTCAGTCCATTCCTATTTTTAAAAAATGTATAAAATACTTGAAAAAAACGATAGTACAAAGTCTTGCTGTTGACTCATTTTGTTTGTTAGCATTGTAGCATCTTTACTGCTTTAATGTCATTTATTTTGTGTTGATTATTTTTACTGTTGTTATTTTTTGATTTTTACTTTATTTATTTAATTATTAATCATTTCCTTTTTTTTAAGAATGAAATAAAAATTGGAATAGAATTGAAATAAATGAATAACATCAAATCAGTAAACACCACAAAACACTCAATGCGGAATTCTCATGCCGAGTCCAAAAGAGTGAAACTGGACTCGAACCCTTCTGAGTCGCCGCTTGAAAAATGTTGCAAAACGCAGGAGCGCTTTTTCGGGGGTTTGCGTGACCTTTCAAAACCCTTTGGCTTTTTTTTCCAGGAAATCTGATGTCATTGATGATATTTAGCGTGCGTGAGCCAAAGACGGACGAGGAACTTTCCGTGTCGTGTTGCTTTCATGAACCATCGCGATTGTTGGAGTTTTGATGCGCTGCAACTTTTTTTCACTTTGTTTCCCGAGTACGACGCACGTCCGTGCCTCTTGTCCCGCCTCTTGTCCCGCCTCTTGTCCCGCCCCCGCCTCTTGTTTGTTTGTGATTTGCTGTTGACTTCCTCGTTTCTCTCTTTTCTTTGACTTGTCATTTGTTTGTGTTTGTTTTGTGTGAGCGAACGTCACGTGACCTCGTGCTCATTTCCCAGCAGCCTCGGAGGAAGGCGTCCGCTGGCAGACGGCGGACGCTTTGCTCGCTCCTTTTTCTTAAAGTGACAATTCGGACTTTAAAGTCAGAATTCTCACTTTAAAGATAAACCAAAAATAATAATAACCCAATAAAGTGAGAATTCTGACTTGAATCTCAGAATTGAGGTCATTAAAGAGGAAAAAAAACAAGCACGTAACACTTTTTAAAACGGGTCAGTTTGACCCGCAACATTTAAGCAGTTAATTCAATTTTAATTTAATTTTATCACGGTACAAGTTTACTCCCAAAATCAAATCATTTCATAATCATTTCCTGCTCAGGTTTAACTTTTAGCAGTTAGCCTATTTGTGAACATTAGCTTTTGTTGGGGCTCAGCTAACAACTGGTGGCAGCTAGTGGCTAACGGCTAGCCTGGTTCTGACAAGCCCGCCTGCCGCTCCCGTCTCGCTCACTCTCACCAAACGTCCTCTTTTGGGAGGGCGGGCCATTTTCTTACGTCCTGTTTGGGCGAGCGGGGTTTTTATAAATTCCTGAAAATGTCGGCTTGGCGTTGCGTGACTCATCGGAGGTCAAGTCGACTTTGTAACTGCGACTGCTAGTGTCAAGTGTCAAGTGTCCTTGTTTTTTTGGGGGGCGGGGGGGGGGGGCAGCTACTCTTTACGCTTGTGCCGCTTGAAGCGTGGCGTGCTAATGTGCTAACGTAGCGTGTTTGATGTATTGTTGTTGTTGTTGTTGTGGGCGTGGTCACGTTTGCTGTCTCACTCTCACCGTCTCTCTCTCTATTTTTTCCTTCCTTCAAGTACTCGCAAATGAGGGATGAAGTTTTCAAGTCCAACCTGGTTTGCGCCTTCATCGTGCTCCTCTTCATCACCACCATCCAAAGTCTTCTGCCCTCCGCCAGGTGAAACGCGACATCGTCGTTGACAAAATGAAAAACGCGGCTGCTTGTCGCTCGCGCTTTGTTGGAAGCAAAATAACCTGTTGAATGACTTTGATTCCGAGCTCTGCAAAACGAGTCGACTCGTTTCCAGACTCGAACAAAACCAGCTCCAAGTTTACCCGCTATATGAAAGCCGGCCCACTCATTTGCTCAACATATCTTACTATCAAACCTTACTATAAATAGTGAAACCAAAACATTTGAATTGAATTGAATATCATTTATCCAACCTACTAGCGCTGCTAACTTTTGCATGACACAAAGCGAAGACCGAAGACCAGACCTAGTCCACTAGTTGACTCACTATTCCTGTAAAAAAAAAGAAGAAAAAAAAAAGAATGGCCAGAATTGTAATTTGTGGCGCGAGTCGACTGACGTTACGTCCGCGCGGGCGCAGGATGGTGCCGATGGTGGCGCAGTTGTCGGTCCTGATCCTTCTGCACTCGGGTCTGGTCCTGGCCACCACCGCCGAGGATTACAAATGTCTGCCGCTGGTCCTGCGCCAGGCCTGCTGCTGGATCAACGAGACCTACGCCGCACGCAACGTGGTCATCTTCCTCTCCATCCTCATCAACTTCCTGGCGGCCATGATCAACATGGTGAGTGACGTGCGTGCGTGGAATTCAAGTGCTGAAAAGTGACCTTGGTCCGCTTGCCGCGCATCAGCTGTGGTGCGACTTGCACGAGTTGGCCGCATCGAGGAACGACACCTTGGACCGCTCCCACGCCGGCGCTGACATCTGCTTCTACCCGGAGGTACGCGCGTGCGCTCAGGCGCCGTCCAAAATGGCGCCTCGCACGCACACTCGCACGCACACTCGCACGCACATACACATAATTACCCACATACAAAAAAATAGACAAAAAATATATATGAAAAAAAAAAAAAAAGGAGAGCAATGATGATGACATGTCAAATCGGTAAAATTACCGAATGAACAATACTGAGCTCTCCAGAAGGAAAAAAAAACAAAAATGGCGCCTCTCGCCTTGACTCCATCATGTCACGACTCCAGGGTTATTATAATTATAGGTTATTTTTATTTTGAGTTTTTTCAATTTAGTTAGTTTGAATTAGTTTTCAGGGTGGTTCTGTTAGTTTTTATTTGTTTTAGTTATTTCAAAAATGCTTAGTTTTAGTTACTTTCAGTATTAGTTTTCTTTTCTTTTTTATTATTTATTATTTTATTTAATATTTATGTGTGTTACTTGTGCGCAGAGGTGTCAAATCCAGGTCCAAGAAGTCAAAACCCTTCCACAGTTTGGTGTTAGCCACAGATGCTAGCTAGCTAGCTAGCTCCCGAGCAGGTAAACGAGCACCATGGGAGCTAGCCAGGGAGCTAGCAAGCTAGCTAGCTAGCACCTGGGGCTAAAGCCAAACTTTGACACGGTTTTGACTTTCTGGACCTGGATTTGACACCTCTAATTGTGCGCAATATTTAATGATGGTAAAATGAGAAAAGTAACTCATTTCTTAGCTAACGTTGCATTCGGTTGTGGCCTCGGAGCGACGTCATCTCAAGGTGCTTTTCTATTGGCTGCTGCTTGATGACGTCACTTCTGTGTGACACTTTCAAAGTCATTATTCCGATGAAATAAATCGACTTCAAATCACATTTCAAATCATCCCCAAAGGCTCATGCATGAAATGAATTAAATGAAAAAGCATTTTCGTTTTTATTTTACTTCGTTAACTCAGTTGTCTTTGGAATTTCAGTTTTCCCTTTTCTTGCGTGCGTGCAGTACTTTGTGTTCACGGGCGTGCTGGCGATGGTGACGTGCGCCGTCTTCCTGCGCCTCAACTCGCTCCTCAAGTTGGCCGTGCTGCTGCTGATGGTGGCCGTCTACTCGCTGCTCACCCAAGCCTTCTACGCTGCGCTCTTCGTGCGTTACGACGTCGCCCACCGAAACGCAGAGTGAGCGCAAATCACATTTCACATTTCACTCCATTTCTTTCTTTCACAAAATATGTCTGATTATAATCACTTTTTTTTTCACAAAAATCCGATTTTTCAATCTGTAATTCATTTTTTCCCCACAAGATCTGTATTCCGATTTATATATTTTTTTTATACTTTGTAATCACAAATTTTGTATTTGCAATTTTATTAGGTTTTAATAAAAATAATATTATAATCATTTCTGATCCTTATTATTTTATTTTCTCACACACATTTAGCTTACAATTGTAATCTTTTTTTTTCTCACAAGCATCCATATTCGAATTTGTATTTGTTTTCCCCCACAAAAATCTTATGTCTGGCTAATTTATTTATTTTTTTTTTTTACAAAAATGACATGTCAGATTGTGTGATAGATTTTTTTTAAATTGCTTTCCGCACAAAAATCTGATTTTTTTTTCACAAGCAAGCTATTTATAGTTTGGATTCTTTTTTTTATGACACAAAACCCACCGTACATTTCCTGCATTAGTGCAGTGCTTTTGTAAACGAGCGCTTCCCTGTTTGCAGCCATTTTGTTTTTGTATATGCAAGTGCATATCAAACTTTCACATATGAAAAATACAAAAAAAGGAATGACTGAATGAAAAGTTGTCACGGTGACAAACGAAGAAAATGTCTGCTCCAAATATTGTAAGTCTCAAGCGGTCTTTCCTGGTGTGGCCAGTTTGATGTTGCTGCTCGTGCGTTCGCTGACCTTTGACCTTTACCTTGACAAGGGGTTAACGTTGCTCTGGTTTCTGTGGCAACGCTCTGTTCGACCCGTTTCCCGGGAAGGCACCGTAGAAAAGAACCTCTGCTGAGCTTCAACAACGCCTTGTTGGAAAATGATGATGATGATGATGATGATGATGATGATGATGATGATGCTTTTAGGAACTTCCTGGGCACCAAGGAGACGTCACTGCTCCTCATGGCCATGTTTCTCCTGGCCGTCTTCTACCATGGACAGCAGGTTAGACCCCCCCCCCCCCCCCCCCCAACACACACACACACACACACACACACAGGAGGGTCTGGACCTTGCAGGTGGCGAACAGGTCCTGAGACCAAGGTTCATCCGTACTCGTCAGGGGCAGGCTGGGGTTCGTTCCCGTGTCGGGCAGCCCGCCTTCTTTTCCGAGTCAGTTTGGTAACATAAAGGGGGGGGTTCTCCTGAGCGTGTTGTTAGCCCTCCGCAGGGTAGTCGCTTGGTGGGGCTGCCACCCCACAGCGTACCGACACGCTGGGTTCTTTTTTGCTCCAGACGGGATCGCTCTCCAGGGTCACTGGAACGCACAAGCCCCGCCCCCCCCCCCCCCCCCTCACTGCATCAAGCCCAAGACCCAGAGGGGGATAAATAACACTAATTGCATTAGAAATACAAACTACTTCAAATCCGTCATCAATATTGTGCAATATCAAGATGTTAGACATGTCAATTATTTTTTTGAAACGATATTGTACTATATGAAAGTGCTAAAAATGTACAAAATTAGCAATAGTAGCATTAAACTAATTCCATCCATAAGACCAATGTATTCTTTTTTTATTCTTTTTTACTTTTATTTATTTATTTAGGGATATATATTTATTTATTTTTTTCATTTATATTACTTTTTTTGTATTTAATTTTTTAATTGTGTTTTTTAGATCTGTTAATGTTCACTTGTATTTATTTATTTATTTATGAAGTCATTTCTTCTTAGTTTTGTCTGTTTTGGTCCTCCATACCAAACGTCCCCGCCAGTCTGCAGCCGTCAATCCATTTTTTTTTTTAAAGGCAAAATGATGACGCATATAATTGGTCGCAGGATTCATCAGCGAAATGCTTGAGCGATCGGCGTCGAGAGGCACTCAAAAGCTCCCAAGCGTGTTCGCGCCCCCCATCATTCATTTGTTGAGATTAATTTGCAATTAGCAAATTGCTTTGCCGCCGTCTGTTCAACACAAGAGACCAGTCGTAAGAATTCCTCCATGGCTTCGTCGTTTGGATTTTTATTTTGCCTCGACTCCTTCCGGCTTCTCGGCTGAGCGATTGCTGGCGGGTTGCGGTATTCTTGCCATCAATGGGGGCTTCATTGAAGACAAATCCCGCCGGCTCACGTCTGCGGCGTTTCTCCGTTTGTGTGTTTGCGATGCAGCTGGAGTACACGGCGCGATTGGACTTCCTGTGGCGCGTTCAGGCCAAAGAGGAAATCAACGAGATGAAGGAGCTGCGGGAGCAGAACGAGAACATGCTGAGGAACATCCTGCCCGGGCACGTGGCGCGACACTTCCTGGAGAAGGACCGCGACAACGAGGTCGGCCTTCGCGCGACCACCAAAACTCAAAATGGCCACCGGCGACCGCTCCATTCTTGGCTTACTTTTGCTCTGCCGTTGGCTTGCGGCCTGCCAATAGAGGGCAGCAGACGCAAATTCAACACATGAAGAAGACGGAGCGTGAGAGAGGCAAAATGGGAAATTGGAGAGAGAGAGAGAGAGAGAGAGGGAGGGAGAAATATAAAATAAAGAGAGAGAGGGGGGAATAAGGAAAGAAAGAAAAACAGAAAAATATAATAGAGAAAAGAAAATATGAGAGAGAGAAAGGAGAAAGACAAAAACAAAGTGTGTGTGTGAAAGAAAGAAAGAAAAAAGAGACAAAGAATGAGAAAGAGAGAAGAAAGAATGAGAGGAAATGAAAGAGAATGAAAGATAGAGAAATGAGAAAGATTGAGCAAAGAATGACAGAGGGAACAAAAAAGAGAGAAATGAGACAAAAGACAGACGGAATGAGAAGGAAATAAACAGAAAAATTAGAAAAAAAGGCAAACAAAGATGTGTGTGAGAGAGAGAGGAATGAGAGAAAGAAAGAAAGAGACGGAGCAATAAGTGACAGAGAAATGAGAGAGGGAGCAAAAAAGAGAAATGATAAAGATTGAGCAAGACCAAAGAAAAAGGAATGAGAAGGAAAGAGACATAAAGAAAAATAAAGAGCTGTCGCGGGTCACGTAGGGCGGCGCCCTATCCCCACGGACTCTCCCGCCTCGGATTGGTCGCCATGACATACGTTCAAAGAAGAGAGCGGCCGGCGGGACAACACGGGATTTTATAGTTTGGCAATTTTCATTGTAGTTCGTTTTTAGTTCCTTTTCAGGGGGCTTCTGTTAGTTTTTATTAGTTTTAGTATTTTTTTGGAATGCTTAGTTTTAGTTTGTTTTTTGTTTTTGTTTTTTAATGTGTATTACTTGTGCGCAGAGGTGTCAAATGCAGGTCCAGGAAGTCAAAATCCTGCCACAGTTTGGCTTCAGCCATTGATGCTAGCAAGCTAGCTAGCTGTAGTTACTTTTAGTTCGCTTTATAAACAAAAAATGTCGTTTCCGTTTTTGTTTTTTTTAAAGCAATTTAATTCAGATTTTATTTCATAAACGAAATAGTTTTTTTGAATTGTAGTTTTCGTTTTTGTTAACTAAAACAACCCTGTTGCCAACGGCGCCCCCCGCTGGCCGCTAACGCTCGGCGTTTGTGCGCAGGAATTGTACTCGCAGTCGTACGACTCGGTGGGCGTGATGTTTGCCTCCATCCCGGGATTCGCCGACTTCTACTCGCAGACGGAGATGAACAAGCAGGGAGTCGAGTGTCTGCGGCTGCTCAACGAGATCATCGCCGACTTTGACGAGGTCGCTCGCCCGCGCGCGTGCACGTGCGCGGGCGTGTTTATATGTTGTTGTTGTTGACATTGCGTGCGTGTGCAGCTGCTGGGAGAAGAACGCTTCCAGGACATCGAGAAGATCAAAACCATCGGCAGCACGTACATGGCGGTGTCGGGTTTGTCTCCCGAGAAGCAGGTGAGCGCATCGCCGCCGCCGCCGGTGGCAAACGTTGAATGTGATTGGCTGACGCGTGTGGCGCCGCTGCGTCGACAGCCGTGCGACGACAAATGGGGTCACTTGTGCGCGCTGGCCGACTTTGCCATCGCTCTCAACGAAAGCATCCGAGAGATCAACAAGCACTCCTTCAACAACTTTGAACTGCGGATAGGTACGCGCCGCACGCCGCCGCACGCCGCCGCACGTCTGGGCCGTCTCACAAAAGTCAGCACACCCCTCCCATTTCTGCAGATATTTCACCATATCTTGAAAAACTATAACAGTGACAATTTAGTGTAATTGTTCCCTCAAAATGATTACTGATTAATAGATGACTGGAAGCATGTACTGCGGTCTGATGAGACCAAGATTAAGGGAACACTGAACTGAGAAAAAAAAAAAAAGGTTGGCAGTATTTTGATTTTATTCTCACAATTCTGACTTTAAAGTGTCAGAATAGAATAAAGTAAAATTTATTTCTAAAATTTAAAAGTGAGAATTCTGAGATTAAAGTCCGAATCCTGCCAACCTTTTTTTTTTTTTACTCTTTACTGGCCCTAATCCTCTTCGGTAGAAATGTGAGGGGTGTGGTCACTTTTGTGACATAGCGTGTCTCACTGTTGTCTGGTTTTGTGACTTTTGTCATTTCTCCGCGACTTTTCCTCTGGCGTGACGTTAACGTGTTTCCCTTCACGTGTGTGCACATTCTTAAAGTTGCCAGTAAATTCCTGTAAATACACAAATACAGATTGTCGTTGTCCAAAATCCAACCATCCATTTTCTTGACCACTTCTTCCTCAAAAGGGTTGCTGGAGCCTATCCCAGCTCCTACTAATCAATAGTGATGGGCAGACGAAGCTTCATGAAGCATTTGTGATATTTTTGACTCCTCGAGATGGCGCTCTTGTTTTAGAGACGCAGTGGGATTGTAATGAATTCTCTTTAAAGCAAGAGCGCCATCTATAGGAGTAAAAAACATTTTGGCAAGTGCATCATGAAGGTTCATGAAGCTTCATTTTCCCATCACTACTCACCAGTCAACTGTACAATTTGCATATTGAGTCGCTATTTAACAAACAGTTTGCAATCTGTTTTGGGTTTGAAAAACATTGCAATCAAATATTAATGTTTCATTAATATAACATTTTCCATGCTTAAAGTGTGAATGCTAAACCCAAGCAAGAAGTTTTGTTCATATTTCCCATCCAAAATGGATCTTAAACGTCAACCGTGTGTAAATGCGTCAAGTTGGAAGCGAGATGACGAGTTGACGTTTGTTCGCATCGCTCGCCTTCGCTCGCCGTCAACGCGACAAGATGGCCGCCCCGTGCGGACGTTGGATTCTGCGCCGTAAGCCATCTGGTCTTTATAGACGTCGAGGCGCGAGATCTAGTGCTTCTCAAATGGGGTGCGTCAGATTATATTTGAAAAGTAGATGTAAATATTTCAGAAAAATTCATTTGATGTTCAGTAGCGTATTCAATTTCCGTATCCTAAAAATCCAGCAACTCCCCAACTTGTTATTATGCCACCTAAAATCAATCACTTGAAAACTTTATTTAAAATTCCGTTCATCATTTCTTTTTGAGAACAGAGCTTTATTATGATCCCAAATGAGGACACTTTATGTTGATCATCATTTTTATATGCACAAATCTTTATTTGACAATTATGACGCAGATTTTAAGTTTGTACGTTTTTTTTTCCAACCAGAAAAGCTTTGCACTGGTAAAAATATTTGCCAGCTGGTACGTCACTGAGAAAAGACTGCGCTAGATAAGAGAATAAAAATATAATATATATATATATATAAAAAATAATAAAAGAATACATTCATAAATAAAAATGCAAATAAAAACATTATATATCAAAGTCCTTGAGTTCCTCTGAGACTGGTTTCATCCCAGTAGCGTATTTTTGACTGAATTTGACGGTTCGTCTTTTGCTAGGTTTGCCGTCGCAAACCTTGAATTGTCTTCCGATTGCCCGCCCTCCCCCAAGGAAAGCTGACTTTTCTCCCCCCCCCTCGCCAGGCATGGCGCAGGGCTCGGTGGTGGCGGGCGTGATCGGCGCCAAGAAGCCGCAGTACGACATCTGGGGCAAGACGGTGAACCTGGCCAGCCGCATGGACAGCACCGGCGTGAGCGGCAAGATCCAAGTCCCCGAGGAGACGTCGGCCGTCCTCGGCGAACGCGGCTTCGCCTTGGAGTACCGCGGCGAGATCTACGTCAAAGGCATCAGCGAGCAGGAGGGCAAGATTCGCACGCACTTCCTGTCGGGCCGCGTGCTGCCCAACCCGCTCATCATGCAGCCGCGCAAGGTGACGGGTCAGTACTCGCTGGCCGCCGTGGTTCTGGGGCTGGTCCAGTCGCTCAACCGGCAGAAGCAGAAGCAGATCCTCAACGACAACAACAACTCGGCCATCATGAAGGCGCACCACCATCACCACTACAACCGCAGGACGCTGCTGGCCAACGACGGGGGCGCCGCGCACCACGCCGACGCCCCCGACAAGACCGAGGCGTCCTGAGGTCGGCGCAAATGTGCCCCGGGACCGTGAGCCGGCCAATTTGGCAAATATTCGCAACGGGAAACTTTCCTTGGGAATTTGCAGCAAAGGTAGCAGCGCATCCGCCTCGTAGTTTTGCGGTCGGGGGTTTGAATCCGGCAAGTGTGCGGTTGGCGGTAGCGGGGCAGCGGATCTCAAAAGTCAGGGTTCGGATCGCCGATTCGAATCCCGGATCCGGTCGTTTTTCCGATCAGCAAAAAGAAGAAAAAAGATCAATAGTACTTTGTCTTTCTTTTGCCATGAAATCAACTCGTTTGCTCCCAAAGCCTTTCAAAACCACACTGAAGGCTTTGAAAGGCTTCTGACATGAAGAGGTGATTACAAAAACGGCCAGCAGGTGGCAGCGGAGTATAAGAGATCAGCCAGGGCCGTGTTGCCGCAAGCTCTTTTTGCCAGTTTTTTTTCCAACAGATTTGTGAATAATGAAGGCAGTAAACGGAGCGTGAATGACAAAGTCGCCTTCGTCCAGAATATTGAAAAAGAATTCAAGTAAGCCAAAGTCAAACTTACTTATCAGCCAGACTCCCCGAGAGTCCTTGGTCATGCTAACAGCTAGCCGCTAGCCACTTCTGCCGTGTCATACAATAGCGCCGTCATTCATTTGCGGTTTCTTAACATCCTCAATCAGCGATTGAACGTGACTTCGGGGTTGTGTTGATGTTGGTCGCAACTACGATAAAGTAACGTCTAAAAGGGAAGTCACGCTAGCCATCGCACCACGACGTGAGCTAACTTCAAAGTAAAAAGGCTTTGCCGTCAATTTGGTCCACTTTATTGTGAAGTTAGACTTGAGTCGAGTATGTTTCAGCTTGCTTGACATGTGAGGATGGACTGTGAATGCGCACTTTCTTTTGGTTTGGTTCCCTAATCCCGACCCCCCCCCCCACCACCACCCCCACCACCAACCAATCCGCAGATCGGGCCTGATCCGAACCTTCGGGCCTGATCCAAACCGACGATCTGTGGCACCACTAGTAGTTGGCATGTTTGCCGTTAAGAAAAATGAGGTTTTTACATTTATAACAAGAAAGTTGGTGTTTCAAATTCAACTGCCAATTTGTTGCCATGTGACCAGAAAGTAAAAGAAAGCGAAAATTCCAGCTAATTCCGGCCTCCCTTCCGGTTTTATGGGAACCTTCCCGGTTTTGAGCCTTGGGTCCCGCATAGAAATATACAAGCACTAGATGGCCTGTGCGCACTGTGAGGCAAATGAAGTGGTCACAGGGCGGCCATCTTGGAACAGGGCTGCTCCAGCACTCATAACATTACAGTCAATGGAGCACGAACTTCCAAATTGCTCAACCCTTTTCCTCAACCCCATTTAAAAACTTTCTCTTTTGAATGTTACCATGGTCCCAAAAACATATTTATACGTTTGTTTATTGTGCTAGAGCATACATACAAAAAAACGGCCAGCAGGTGGCAGCAGAGTATAAGAGATCAGCCAGGGCCGTGTTGCAACAAGCTCTTTTTGCCAGTGTTTTCAACAGCTTTGGGAACAATGATGAAACTTGTTTTATCCTGCAAAACAAAATGCGATACAAAGATACTTTTTTTCCTGATGAAAGAAGAGACTAATCTTCCTTTTGGTAGCTTCCGCGTTTTGACAGCAATAGAATACAATATTCTGTGGGCCTCGCAAAATCAGTCCAAATCCAGAGTTGCGAGTATTTGTGTCAACCTTCCCACCGACGACACCGCAACGCACCAGAGCAGGCCCCTCCCCTAAGATGGCCGAACCGTGATGACGCTACAGATTCCGCCTTGAGCTAGCTAGTCTTGTAGTCTTTAAGCTCGGTCTCAAGACCACTTTTGAAGGGTCTTGGTCTCGTCTCAAAATTGAAAGCTTTTTTCAGACAGGACGGACTCGGAATTTTTCATTCATCATTTGGAATTTGATCCGATACTAAGTAATACTGGGACCAAATATTGCGATACCAACGCCATATACAGCCTTGGTCTTGTCTTGGGTCTTGACCTCCAAAAATCTTGGCCTTGTATCGGTCTGGATAGTCTAGTCTTGGACTCGGTCGGTGTGGTCTTGACTACAAGATGGATATCTTTGCTGTCTCGAGTACCGGCGGATTTCGTCACTGCTTCCTGTTTCCGTGTCTGAGAGTCAGGGGAAATGTAGTCCTAAAAGGCTCATGCTGCGGTTGCCACTCACACCTAAAGCGAGCTGAGCTTTTGTGGCTCCATATTTCCAGTGTTGCAATGCGGGACCGGCGGCGCAAGGTCAACAGCACAGACGGCTTCCAAAATCTCCGGGACGAGCAAAAAAAAATCCAAAATTGCAGAATGGTGAGCGCATTTCATTGTTTAGAGCTGTTGAACTGTCAAGCAAGATAGCATTTAGCATTAGCAAAAGCAATAAAACAAGATTGACTAGCAATTCATTTTGTTATAAAAAGTTCCTAGTGAGAAATGTATTGTGTTCTGTATTTTGGTGTTGAGCGAGATTATCGTGTGCTAGTTTAGCATTTTGAAAATCGGCTCATCCCAATTTAGTTCGCATTGCTCATCATTTTCAATGTTTTTTTTATGTGTGACAAGAACGTTGCAGGTTTGAATTCAGGCTCCAGACCTTTTTTTGTTTGTTTTTGTGCAGTTTGGAACACTTGTGGGTGTCGTTAGCACGTTTGCCGAAGTGGCCGCCGTCTCCTAGTACATTCCAAATTCACATTAGCGTGTTAGCTTCATTGAAGACTCAACAGGAAATTGTCTTTAAGGACTGAATGTGAGCGTGATTGTGTAGTAGATTTCGGGTTTATTCCCATAAATTCCCATGGAAAGTTTACAAGTTTGAAAATTCCTGGAATTATGCAACCCTAGCGGGAACCCACAACCGCTCCCACCGGACACTCAGCGATGTTGTGGGTGCAACGCGAGGGACCGGATCCGCTTGCCGTGTGTCCAAATGTCCTCCCCCCCCCCCGGAGCGTCCCGATGATGTTCCTGTTGTTTGTCACTTCCTCTTCTTATGTGACCTTTAACCCTGCAAACTTTGCCCCTCTCTCCCTTGCCACCATTTTATCTTTCTTTTTTCTATTTCTTTTATATGCGACTGCTCAATTAAAATGTTTACTTTTTTATACCATCGCCTTCTGCTCTCTTTGTTGCTGCTGGCTTTTTTTCCTGGAAGGAAGGGAGGGAGGGAGTGATGGGAAGGAAGGAAATAAGTGAAGGAAGGAAACAGAGGAAGGAAGACAGGAAGGAAGGAAGAAAATAAGTAAACGGAGGAAGGAAAGAAAGAAGGAAGAAAAAAAGTAAATGGAGGTAGGCAGGAAAGAGGGAAGGAAATATATAAGTAAATGGAGGAACGAAGGCGGGAAGGAAAGAAGGAATGAAATAAGTAAACAAAGGAAGGAAGGAATGAAGGAAGGAAATAAGTAAATGAAGGAAGGCAGGAAAGAAGTAAACGGGGTGAAAGACGGAAGGAAGGAAATAAGTAAATGAAGGAAGGAAGCAGAAGGAAGGAAATTAAGAAGTAAAGGAAGGAAGGAAGGAAAGAAGGGAGGAAATAAATAAGTAAATGAAGGAACAAAGGTGGGAAGGAAAGAAGGAATGAAATAAGTAAACAAAGGAATGAAGGAAGGAAATAAGTAAATGAACGAAGGCAGGAAAGAAGTAAACGGGATGAAAGACGGAAGGAAGGAAAGAATGAATGAAATAAGTAAACAAAGGAAGTAAAGAAGGAAACTGAGAAGGAAGGAAATAAATAAGCGAATGGAGGAAGGAAGGCAGAAGGGGAATAAGTAAAGATTGTACGGACAGAAAGAAAAGGAAGAGGCTGGAAAGAATGGGAAATGGATCCTTTCTTCAGGACAGAGAGAAGGTAGGATGTTGGGAAGGAAAAAAGAGGAAATACTGATGAAAAACAGTGGAAGGAAGGAAAAAAGAAAGGATGGGTGGATGGAAGAATGGAAGATTTGGAATGAACTAAAGAAGGAAGAGATAAAGTAAGGGAGGAGGGAAGAACAGCTGGAGGAAGAAAGGAAAGGGACAAATGTGAAGGACAGACTGAAGGATGGAGGACAGAAAACAAACAGGGATGAAGGAAAGAAGAAAACCAAGGAAGGAGAACAAACGGAAGGGTGGATGGATGAAAAGAAGGAAAGAGAATTGAGAAAAAGTAGAAAGGCAGAAGGAAGGAAGGAATAAAAGGAGAGGAATCAAGAAAGATGGTGGATTGTTGGAAGGTAGAAAAGGAGGAAGAATGGAGGGACACACTCAAGGAAGTGGTGACAGAGAATGAAAGGATGGAAGGAAGGAAATGGCAAATTGGACAGAGGGAAGAAGAGAAGGAAAGAGAGTGGAGAAAGGATGGAAGGAAGACCAGAGTCCGGTCACGTGACTCCGGTCCCTCGTTTCAGTGTTGCCGTGGCGACACTAAAGTCTTGTGTAGTGTGTGCAAGCTTCCACTAGAGGGCAGTAAACGAACGTCACTCACTTGCCGCTGCTGCTTATGATGATGATGACGACAACGTGTAGCAATCAAACAATAATAATAATAATAACCTAGTAATATTGTTATACTATTTATTATTACTCAATTAAATAATGCGCTTTACATTTCAGGGAAATCTCAGTGTTAAAAACACATTTGAGAATTCTCAAGTGATGATGAAGACCCCAAAAAATGTTGGGGTAAAAAAAAAAAAAAAAATCATGGTAGCAAGATAACAATTTGAAATTTAAATTTAAATTTAAGGAAAGTCGACTCCCTTAGTCAGAGGGGCCCCCAGAGTGCCAACCGATGTCATAAAAACCGCATATCCAAGGTGCAATGACAATTTGAAGAAAATAATTCAAGAAGTGTATCATTTCGTCCTCACTTTATAAAAGGCAACAATCCAGAGCCAGAGTTGACAAACGCTGCCTGGACTGGCAGAAATAACAACAGCCGCAGAGCTTTCAATTCTCTCTCAGTGTTCAAATAACACCCAAATCAACAGCCAGTAACTCCAAATAATTAACACTACATTTTTAACTCCACGTAACACTAGAGAATTTGATGGAAAATCTCTCCACATTGCTCACTTATTTTTCCATACTTGAGCTATTGCATTGAGCTTTGAGGAAATACCTTAACAACAACCCGGAAATGCTCTTTCGAAGAAAATGTGGGATTCGGGGCCCAAACAAATGCACTGTTGCGAGAATCTAGCATAACAAAACAAAGTATAAATGCGTCTTTGGGACACTTAAAAATAGAACGTATTTATCATTTTTTGGGGAGCAAATGAGTTTTTAATCACATAAATGTTGTAATGGCTTTTGTATTCCACATTATTCGATACAATGAAGTGGTGTTTTAAGAAGCAAACAAGTCCAAAGTTTATAGTCCAAAGGCTCGAGCTGATGCCTAGTGTGTGGGAGACCCAGGTTTGAGACCACGGAGACCCCCACATACAATAGGGAGCCCACCGGAAGGATCACTGCACCGTGTGCATACGCTTCTGTGTAACTGGAGTTGCGGTACAGGACCATGGACGCGCTGGCTTTGTCACCCGAGCCAACAATTGCACCATCCAGACTGTCAAGAAATCGTCAACCTACTGTAGGTCATAGTTTCTACTCTCACGGATCATGATGATGTCATTTAAAATGCCGATTTTTTCATACCTATTTGCTTCACTTGATACTAAGTTAGTAGAGTACAATGCTACTTATTTGACAATGGCTATCGTTGTGACGACTACTTACGCAAGGAATGGTCTGGCAGCCAAATTCAATCTGCTGTCTGCGTCCACATGAGAAAGGAAGTCTCCGAGCAGGAGAGAAAGATGTGTTGCTCAATGGGTAGATAAAGAAACTGTTGGAGTAGATGGCGTGTGTTCCGTTGGTCTGAAAGGCAGAAAATGGTTAGGATAAACACCACTTTCTGTTGAAATGTTGATGTTGAAATGGGATCCCATTTGTAGTGATGGGCAAATGAAGCTTTGGTCAAGCACTGAACCACTTGAGCCAATTGTTTTGGAAATAGCTTCATTACTCCAAGCTTCAGTTACAGCGACCTCTACTGGTCAACTGCAAGGCTGCAGTGGATTTAAAGCATCTTTGCTTTGAACATTCTTTGATAGACTCCCACTAAGACCGAATAGCATGTTCACGTTCTATTGACAAATAAAGACGGATGAATGTGTGTATTTTGTTATTGAAGAGAAAGTGCTAACTGGCAGGGGGTCATGGGGGGCACTCAAAGATTTTTATTGAGGTACATTATTTTTTCCTCTGTTTTTGGATTGAGCCGGTTTCTTTTTTTGCTCACCACTTCTCCACATTTAGAGAAAACTCGCTCGCACGGGACCGACGATGCTGGCGGGCATCATATTACATATTTTACTGTTTCTACACATGCACCTGACTGAGGTCAAATCAATTAAAGACAGTAAAAAAGGTCAAGCCTATTTACAGAAGCTTTACAGCCAAACCTGCCACTCGGGTAACTCGGGTTCCATTCCTGTCCAAATCAAAACGTTTTCTTTTTAATTTGCGGCTTGAAAAAAATAAATAAAAAATTGTCCCCCGGGGACAATGAAAGTTTTCTTCTGATTCTGATCTATATACATAACTTTAAACAGCCAGCACACCGACCTTATCAGGAGTGATCAGATTGAAGTGTTCACGTGTTTGAGCACGTGACGTATCTGCTCCGCCAATCGCATTCAACAGCAAAGATGGCTACCGCGGAAGTAGGTGAGTACTTGTAGAGCAGTGCGTTTTCTTGTCAATATTACTCTTCCATGTTCATTCAACAATGCAACTTTGTTGGAATTGAATACTTTTTTATTATATTTAATATGACATTCAGTCGCGCACTTTCTGTGGCGATCGCGTTTTGAAGAAAACTCGCCTTGGCTGCTGTTAGCTAGCAGTGCTAGCCTAGCACTGAGGGAAACCAATGAACACAAAACCTGCCTAATATGTCATCATTAATAACTTGAACTAGAGATAGGGCAGGACAATTTGTCTTTAAAAGATAAATTCCGGTTCCAAATTGGCTTTTCCCTTTACCAAAGTACAAAGTTACTGACAATGACATTTGACAAAACACTGTTTCTTGTCCCTGCTTTAGCATCAAGGCTTTACTTGCATCAATGTCAACAGAAAATAATCGAAAGAAATATAGAAACAAAGTCACTAATTTGGTTTCACTAGCGCTTGAAGTAGCCACTAAAAATAATAATAATAAAATAAAAAGCCTGACGAGTAAGCCAAAATGAGTTGATCAAATAAATGTTCTTTCTTCGGGGTTGATTTTCATACCTTGCTGTTACAATTTGCCCCACATTACCTAGCATTTATTACTGTCTATGAAGAGCAAAATGTAAGTTTTTAATGACCCCTTTTGTGTAAAGTAATATATTTAATACTATTGATGAGCCTCATGTGAAGGTGGTTTGTTTGTGTTGAATCAATCGTTGATGTAACATGGGTTCATGTTTTGCACTTTGGTGCTTGAATGATCTTCTGCATTTCATTTGCTTTGCTGCCATCTTGTGGCCTATATGCACAATTACGCAGCCTTATCATATCAAGTTAGCTTTCTTTCTTTCTAAGTTAGTCCTCAAAATGTAGTCCTAAAAGTAGATGAGGATATTTTGTTTGTCTTTCAGAGAAACGCCGCCCTGTCCTTCGCCGCCGTGGTGGTCTTCTTGGGACCACCACCACCTATGGCGCTTGGCTGCCCATGGCTCAGATTCAAGAGCTGGCCGAGCTGCAGGTGGGTTCTCTGTGGTCCTCCTTTCTTTTCCGTCTCTCAAAACAATCGACTTCTCTATGGACACGCTCACAGCTCCTTCTGAGCACCGACGTGGAGGCGGTGTTTGCACGCGGGACGCTGACGCCGGAACATCACAAGAAGATCATCCCCGCCCGTGATGCACTCGCGGGATGAGGCGCACACCATTGACGGTGTGTTGATAGTGTGCGTTTTCACCACTTATCCTTTGATGCAATAATGACAGATGATTTTATAATCGATCATAATGGAATCAAGTCCCACAGCTAGTAAATGTATTGAGGTGTTGATGCCGTTGTCGGTTATTCCATTCCGATGTCATTCATTCATTACGAAACCTTTACTCACTGTACTTACACGTGTTTCATTTTGAACAATTATTTTCCAGGAGAGACATCTTTGATTTACAGAAATGAGACGCGATATCGCACAGCGACCATTATGGAGGAGGACGCCCTGGACAAGCCCTCTGCTGCTGGTCAGTGCCACAGTTTTGTTGCCTCGCTTGCTCGCATCGGTTTGTCTTTTGTTGATACTAATGCTGCCTTTTCTTTTTTGTCTCGTCTCGTAGAGACCGATCTTTCCATGCACACACTCAGCGAGAGTCCATGTGGCTCTTTGCTGGTCTACGTAATAGCACAATCTTCTCCGCTGCTGCCTCAGGTTAGAACTGTACTTATGTACCACTATATGCAGTGTTCATCTTTAACGCATTAAGTCCAGACAATAAATGTTTGAAAAATGCAATTTTTCATTCCATTTGCTTTGTTAGCAGTCGTAGTCCACATTCTGTCTTCATATTTGTAGTATTTACTTGTTTTTTTACAATCTGCAAAAAGGAAACATTGTATATTTAAACAAGATGTATATTTTCAAGAGAAAAAGATGTTTATGTTTGAAAAAGAAAGAAAATCATGTTTTTGAAAAAAAGTCCTATTTTTTTAAAGGACAAAGACACTTTTTGAGAAAGGAGTTGTATATTTTCAGCAAAGAAGATGCTACAGTAAATTTTGAGGGAAAAGTCATCATTTAGACAAAGGTCATACAATTCAAAAGTTTCATAGTTTGTGAAAAAAGACAGAAAGTCATCTATTGAAAAACAAATCCGTTATTGACAGAAAAGTCACACTCAGACAAATAGTAAGTAATAAATCTTGTAGAAAGTCATATTTCCAACAAAAATGCGTATTTTTGAAGTGTGATTTTTGTGAAAAGGCAAACATTTTAGAAAGTCATTTGGGAGGGGGAGAAGTTTAATAAAAAAAAATGGAGGAAAAAAACAATTTTGGTCAGAAAAGTGAAAAAAATGGCACATTCTTGAGTGTGTGCACTTTGAGAAAAGTCCTATTTTCAAGAAAGTACGCTGGAAATGTTTGAAAGAAATGCCGCTTTTCCCTGCTGCCAACAGGATGTGGACGTGGACGTGGGCCAGCGGCGGATGGCCTTGCTGCGCGTGGACGCAAATATGAAGGCGGGCAAGTCGTCGCATCAAGTGCTGGCGGCGTTGGAGCCACAGGTGAAAGAGGTGCTGCAGGTGATGTCGTCGTTCAGCCACGACGACATCACGGCCGCACTCAGCGACAGAGTGCGACTCGGCCCGGGAAGCCCACAAAGCAAAGCTGACAGCATGACAACATTCAAGTCTAGTCCGGGTTAGTAGCGCTGCTCGCGTTGTACACACGGCCAGCATCATTCAAAAAAGACAATAAAAATAGCAGTAGAATTGCTTTGTCACTTGTGGACAGGCCCTGCAAGCCTTCGCCACACACTTTTATTTCCCTGCTAAATCCTTCCATGTATTTCAATTCAAATATGGACGGAATTTTCCGTCATGCCATGTTGCTTGTCACTTGTTGCCAGGCAGAATTCTCTGGTCACTGTTGGGTCTGATATTACAGATCCCCTTAGTTACCGACCGTGCACAAAGGAAAAACGAGGCAGAGGCTGTGCTTTGTTTCAATGCAACCGCGGCTGGGGAGAGAAGGGGAGACGTGAGACGTTGACTCACGCTCGGCTCCGTCCGACTTCCTCTCCTCCCCCGGCCACAAGTCGCTTTTATTACAGTTAAGTTTCAGTTTCATATAAACATGGTTAAGTTTCTGTTTTCATATGTCATGGAAAAACACAGAACAGTTTGAGCAAGTTGAGCCGCGCCTTAGGCGCCGCCTCTAAACGACAGTTGATAATATAAAAACATAAAAATATATACAGGATATTCTTTAAAATACACATAATGTTAAGACTACTGTTTTAAGCAACTTCACATTCCCTCCTGTTGTGGATTTAAAAGGACATCAGTAAATACTAAAACAATTAAGTTTTCTCAGTATTACTTCATTAATAGATTCACAACAAGTTGAAGTTAGGAAAACACAATAAGATGAGGGTCACACTTTTGTGTCGGTCTCCACAGTGTCAGTGATCCTCCAGGTGATGATGGAATCGGACATGGCAAAAACTGAATCCCACCCCTCCCCATATTTCATCCCGTCCCACTCTGGTTGAATCCCTGCATACCACTGTGGTGTTGGATATGCGCTTCCAGTCACCAGTGTAGTAGTATCGAAGTACCCCATACTACAGGGAGTGCACCTGCTTCTGAGTCCTTCTAGGGGCACCACAAGATCTACAGTTCCAGGGGCCTGTGGGGAGCAGACGGTGTAGGCGTACTTGAGGGTTTTGGGGTTCAGCCAAGTTGGACACTGTAAACGTGACGCTTCAGGGCCCCAGATTTGCGTTTTTATCTTCGTGGCGCTTGTGGTGATGGTTAGCCACAGGCAAAGTCCAAACAATGTCTGAAAAAGGGTCATCTTCTCCTTTGTTCTTCTTCTTTTTGACAAGAATCAGGGGGTAATCCCTTACCTGAGTTCGGTGACCTTTTTGCAGTGACTCTGGTGGATCCACGTCTCTCTCTCAGCGATTTTGAGAGTGGTGGGTGTGGTCAGGAGAACAACGAATGGGCCGTCCCAGCGTGGGCTCGACCATGTTTTCCTTTTTATCACCTTCACCAACACCAGGTCACCCGGGGTCACCGTCTCCTGTGCAGGGGGAAGAGAGGTAGAGGGCAGATCATTTGCTCTTGACACAGTCCGTTCTTTAAACAAGTCACATAACCATTTAGTCAGTGGATCTGCCTCTCCTGTTTTGTCTGACCATGGCTGATTTTCCCATAAGGGGAGCACAAAGGGTCTGCCTGTTACTGCCTCAAAGGGCGTGATCCCTTGTGGGTTTGGCGTTATTCTCATGTAAGTTTTTACTAGAGATAAACACTCAGGCCATGGTTTTTTGGTTTCTTCCATGGTCTTTTTGAGTCTTAGTTTAATAGTACCGTTGGTCCGTTCAACTAAGCCTGCGCTCTGTGGATGGTATGCACAATGATTTTTTAGGGTGATCCCTAAATGGATGGCCATATTGTCAACGATGGTATTTACAAAATGGCTACCGTTATCACTCCACAAGACTCGTGGAATGCCATGTTCTGGTATTATGTGTTTACAAATAGCTTTAGCTACTGTGAGGGGCGTTTGGATGTTTTGAAGGAACAAGTTCAACCCATTTAGTTAGTGAGTCTACTAACACTAAACAGTACTTGTGCTGACCACTTCTGTGTAGTTCAATAAAGTCCATGTGTAAAACTTCAAATGGGTAGGAGCCCACTGGGCATTTCCCTCTCTGTGGTCTTAAGTTTCCCTGAGCATTGTGACGACAACACACCATACATGACCTACAAAAAGTTTTAAAATAGGTTTGTAAGCCCTGTGGTATTGTCATTGTCTGTTCTACCATAGATATCATCCCTCCTGTTGAGACATGGGACTTCCCATGACTCAATGTGGCTACTGCGTGGAACAGACTGCGGGGGATGACTGGTCGGTCTTCTTTGTGGTAGAGGCCTTCTGGGGTGAGTTCAATGTTCATCATTTAGTGTTTTTTCTTTGTCTGGAGCGTTGTTTTGCATGTCAATTAGTACTTGTTTTGGAATGTTGTTGTGTTTCTTTGTGGTTGGCGAGCATGACGATCTTTGTTTTGACTTGGCCTGCTTGTTTGGCTGCCAAATCTGCTTTTGCATTTCCTACAGAAACGGCGTCTTTTGCTGAGGTGTGAGCTTTGCATTTGCATACTGCTATTTTGGAGGGTAGCAGTACAGCGGCCAAAAGGTCAGTGAGTAATTTGGCGTGTTGAACAGGTTTTCCTGTTGATGTTTTCATTCCTCGTCGAGCCCACATGGCGGCAAAGATGTGCAATGTCGAGTGGGCATATTGGCTGTCGGTCCAAATTGTTACTGCTTTGTCTTTGAATAATTTACATGCTTCTGTTAGCGCGATGAGTTCTGCTGCTTGTGCTGACAGATTTCCTATTAATCGTCCGCTCTTCAGTGTCTTTTGTTGTGTGACCACAGCATAGCCTGTGTTGGTGTTGCCTAGTTCATCTTTGCTTGAGGAACCATCTACAAACACTGCTTCTCCTTCTTGTAAGGGTGTGTCTAACAAATCTCTTCTTGGTTTGCAGATTTCCTCGGTGGCTTCTGTGCAACTGTGTGGTGTCCCATCTGTCTCCACTGGGAGGAGACTTGCAGGATTGAGAGTGCTGCATCTCTTGATGGTAAGATGGGGTTGGGACAACAGTACAGCTGTTAGGCCAAGATGTCTTGCTGGTGAGAGAAATGACATCTTTGTTTGAGTCAAAAGAACATCTACTGAGTGTGTTACTAGTAGAGTGGTGGGATGGAACAACACCAATTCGGCGGATGCTTGGACAGCCATTGCTGCGGCACACACTGCTTGGACACACTGGGGCAGGGCTCTGGCGACAGCATCAAGTTTCTTTGAGTAGTAGGCCACTGGTCGCATTTGTGTACCATGTTGTTGGAGTAGGACGGATGTCATGAATCCGTCTTTGCAGTCCACTGTTTGGGTGAACAGTTTCTTGTAGTCGGGTAGGCCCAAGGGGCCTGTGCTTGTGATGGTCTGTTTTATCTGATTGAACTTCTCATTAGCTTCTTTCGTCCATGTGATGGGATCGGCCAGGGCGATGTCTTCTTGGTAAATTAAATCCACCAGTGGTTGCGTTATTTCGGCGAAGTCCAGAACCCGTAGACGGCAAAAGGTCACTAGGCCTAGGAAGGCCATCATCTGTCTTTTGGTCTTTGGTTTGGGGGCATCAAGGATAGCTTGTTTCCGATCAGAGGTTAGTTTTCTTCCTTCTGCCGATATGATGTGACCTAAGAAAACTACTTCGGTCTGAGTCCACTGTAGTTTGGTCAGTGAGGCTTTGTTTCCTGTCTTTGCCAGGTGTTGACACAGTTTCACTGCTTCTTCTTGATTTTCTTCTTTGGTTGGACTGGCGATGAGAATGTCATCTACGTAAATCAAGATTTGAGTGGTTTCACTGTGTTCATGGAGGATTGTGCTCCTGAATCCACAATGAATTTCAATATTGTAGTAAATGGCCCTAAGCCTAGTTTTCTTACTGCTGGGTCAATAGAGGACATCTGGCTAAACAGGACTGTCAGGTCAAGCACCTCGACGATCGTTCTGGTGTCATCAGGGTTTTCATCACTTGACCTTTCCTGCTCGCGTCATTCGGTTGGATCCCAGTGGTCAGATTTTGGGGTCTCAATTTTTTGTTTGGAGCGGCAATCTCGGGCGAAGTGGCCGTACTTGCCACAATTGTAGCACACATCCTGTCTGGTGGCTGGTCGGCCTCTTTCTCTTCCGCGTCCACGTCCTCTACCCCGATTGGGTTGGTTTTGGTAGTAAATTGGTCCAGAAGGTGGAGGATAGGCATGTTGAAAAAATGTGTGCATGGCATTGAAGACTGTTGATTGCGCTTTTTGTCTTTTTAGGTCTTCAGCGTGTGAGGCCCAAGCTACGAGATCATTCACCGGGGCAGTTCTCCAGGTGTGGTAATGTTTCTTGATAAAATTGACTGTACCGTCCACTAGTCCATCCAGGAATGTTGCCCGCAGTAATGTTTGGTATGTGCTTTGTGCCTCAGTGCTTTCTTCGATGCCACCATGTAGTTTCAGTACGTCTTGGAGGCGGTCCACATATTTTTGTGCGCTCTCTTCAGGTTCTTGGCGGCATTGGCGGACTTTAGTTAAATCAGGTGGTTTCTTGAACACTGCGATGGCTCTTTCTAAAAGAGTATTTAGGGCGTTGTCTAGTTCTTGGCCTGGTTGGTAGACCTGGCCTCGTTGGCTGGCTGGAGCAAAGGCTCCTTGGAATCTTCCGACTCGATGTCCTGCGGTCAGACGTAGGACGCTTAGTAATTCATTGCCATTGAGGTGATAGGATCCATGTAGTTCTCTAATTGCAGCTGCCCATTTTTCAACGTTATCTTCAATGGGAGGAACTGATGCGCATGCGGCTACTTTTTCTTCTTCAGTCCATGGGCGATAGAGCAGCAAGGTCTGTGGATGGGCGGGTTGGCCAGGGTTTGGCATTCCATAAGCTGGGTTGGCTACAGCTACCATGGGATATTCTGCCACCTGCTGGATGTCTGGGTATAATTTTGTTGTTGCAGCCAGGACGTCTGCTGTTGGTTTGTTTGATCTTGTACGGCTTCTCTCAAAGACGGGTTAAAATCATACTTGGTCACCCAGGATTCCAGATACTTGCACGCATTAGCGTCAAAGCTTGCAATAAACTTAACATCCTGGTGTTGTTCTATTTCTTTTCTCAATGACTGGCCCATTGTTTCTACTCCAGAGCGGGCAGCAGTTACTCCCTTTCCTTATCACACACACACACACACACACACACACACACACTCACTCTTTTCTGTGGTGCACCATTTTCTAATTTAAAACCATGTTTTGTGTTTTAGGCGATTATTTTTAATCGCAGTCAGTTCTGTTCTGACCTGATAAATCTTAGTTATATTGAACACAGATATTTTGGTAAACAATGAGTGGGGAGGTGTAAATTATTACGTATTTACGGCAACGTTTAATTTCCTCTACCCGGGCACCCGAAAACTACACTTTTATTTAACAAGTTAAAAACTAGTCAATAAAAGTATTATGGATCTCATCTAATAAAACCGTGATCCCTTTGATGCCCGGATCATATATACCATGGGTTTTTCTATCTTCACGGGCCAACGCCCAAGCGCTTTGCTTTTACTCCCCACTTTTCTATTTTATGTTACTTCTACAGTATATTTAGTGTTCCTTTTTCAAACTTTTGTGTAAATCGTGATAATTAAACAGCATAATACCTGTTAGTCCTCGGTGCCGGTCTGGTTCGCAGGACCCGGTGTCCGGGCGAACGGCCGGGGCCGGAGCGGGGAGACCCGTCCCGCAAGGGGAGACGCTGTCGACAGATTCTCGGTGTCCTCGGTTCGGCGGCGGTCGTCCGTCCAGATGCAGGTCCCGGGTTTCGGCACCAGTTAAATGTTGGGTCTGATATTACAGATCCCCTTAGTTACCGACCGTGCACAAAGGAAAAACGAGGCAGAAGCTGTGCTTTGTTTCAATGCAACCGCGGCTGGGGAGAGAAGGGGAGACGTGAGACGTTGACTCACGCTCGGCTCCGTCCGACTCCCTCTCCTCCCCCGGCCACAAGTCGCTTTTATTACAGTTAAGTTTCAGTTTCGTTTCATATAAACATGGTTAAGTTTCTGTTTTCATACGTCATGGAAAAACACAGAACAGTTTGAGCAAGTTGAGCCGCGCCTTAGGCGCCGCCTCTAAACGACAGTTGATAATATAAAAACATAAAAATATATACAGGATATTCTTTAAAATACACATAATGTTAAGACTACTGTTTTAAGCAACTTCACATCTTCTCCGATTCTTCTCCTCTTTTGTCACTTTTTCTTTTTATCTACTAACTCTTTTCTGGCTTTTTGTTTTTCATTTTTCGTCTCCGAATCTTTCTCTCCATCTTTTCTATTCTTTTTCCGGCCTTCTTTTCAAGCCCTTCTCTTCTGACTTTCCTCATCTGACTCTCCTTTTTTAATCTTCCTAGCAGGCTTTTCTTTAAAGATTCTTCTCTCTGACGTTTTCTTATATGTGACTCTGACACTTTTCTGACTCGTCCTTTCTGACTCTTTTTACTAACTCTTCTTTGATTCTTCTTCTCTTGATCTCTTCTTTCGTGACCCTGTTCTCTGACTTGTTTTTTCTTTTTATTTGATTCTCTTCATCCTTCTCTGACTCTTTATTCAAGGCTCTTCTTTTTCCCCCTGACCCTTCCTTCTTATTTCATTCTTCTTTTCTGCCTCTTTTGCCCAACTCTTTCACGACTCTTCTGACTCCTCTTTTCGGACTCTGCGTTTCTGAGTTGTATTTTGTAACTCTTCTTTAAACTTGAAAATACATCACCAGTGTGGTGGCTAAGCATTTCAATGTGACAAAAAAAAAGTTGTGGTGAGGGTGAGCGAGCGCAGGCTGTATTCTTAAAGGCGCTAAAGACCCTTTCTGTTGTTGATGACCATAAAAGGCATGATGGCAGCGGAGGCGTGTTCCCATGGCAACAGCTGCAGCGTCAGTCAAAATAGAACAACACAGTTCTTAAAGACACCGCGTGCATGCTGTCGATGTCTTTTGAAACATGTCCGTCATATCTATTTCAATCTGATAAATAATCTCATTAGCCGCGCACGTGATCATGTCCGTGTTTAGGTGGTGCGAGGACAGCGGCTCGTGGTACCGCAAGCACACCAACGAACTCCAAAGAATCTCCTTTTCAGCCAGTAAGTCCAACCAGCAAACGCATTTTGTCATCTACGCTATCAACATGATCTCACATACTTGACACAACCAAGGGGCAAATCCTAAATATTTTTCAATGACGAAAGGTCCATTTATTGAGGCCAGTCAGGCCACATCTAACACATTTTTGGATTTAAAATGGCCATTTTCATTTGAAATCCCGAAAGTCAAAAGTCATTTCCATGTAAACTACAAATAAACAGCTGAAGAAAACAAAATCAATCAAAACAAATATTCTGGGAGCAGCATAAGAACAATTTTCTTTTCAAGCACAAAAAAAACAAAGTGTCGAGTATTCCAGGGGTCCACAAATTATTGGTGTGTGGGAATATGTCTATGGTTTTATTGGGTATTTTTGGTCAAACACTTTATGTTGCTTTTAAAGTATGAAAGGTGCGATACATAGAAAGATTTGATTGATTGATTGATTGATTTGATGTGATTTTATTCATAGAGCGTGAGAAAGAATACCTAATTGGTAAGGAAAACCAAACATAGGATAAATAAGTCAACAATAATGAAATGACTCCAAATGAGATCAAGGACAACGTTTGCTTTAGCAAAATTTGGGCAGCTAAAGCAAACACTTCCTGTTTGCTTTAGTAACATTCGGACAGCTAAAGCTACACAGCTAATGCAAGACTTAAGCAACATTTCCATAGCTCATACAACGCTTCCAGTTTGCTTTAGCAACATTTCCACAACTAATACAACACTTCCTGTTTGCTTTAGCAATATTTCCACAGCTAAGGCTACACTTAATGTTTGCTTTAGCAACATTTACACCGCTAACACCACACTTCCTGTTTGCTTTAGCAACACTTACACAGCTAATCTAACACTTCCTGTTTGCTTTAGCAACATTTGGACAGCTAATGCAACACTTCCTGTTTGCATTAGCAGCATTTACACAGCTAAAACCACACTTCCTGTTTAATATTCTTGTTTTGAAAGACAAAATTAATTATGGTTTGGGGTGTGGCTCAACGTGGGGTGGACTTAAATGACTCCCCCCACACAGCACCATTATTTGTTTATTTTTCCTTGGCGAATTTAATGATTGACCTTTAAATTTAAAAAAAATAAATCTTCTAACGTCATGCCGATGACATCATGTTGCGGCTGTTTGTGTAGCAGTGAAGCAGACGTGTCTGACGAAGATGTGCTCGCGGCCGTGAGCGCAGGCGAGGAAGAAGAGGAGACACTGCAACTTTTCATCATCCTCATCATCATCACATGGTTTATGACATCATCAAATCAATTCTTCACATTCTCCATCTTGTTCTTACAATTAAAAAAAACTGTTACTTCATGTCTGCTTTATGGAACACACCTCTCACACGTACTTCCGAGTGGTTTTTCACTCACGTGGACCTGAAGAGGCATTTGAGTACATTATATGAGTGCATTTCATGATGTGTGAGAGGATTTCAGTAGAATCACTGACAGTCCCTCATATCACAAACGACACTAATAAGAGGGCCTGTCAACAATTCAGGATTCCCTCTCACACACATTGTTGAAATTGTTTATTTTCACACTCTATTGACATTCTTCAGCACTAACATGCTAGTGAAACACTATAACACACACTACTAAAATTATTTAACTCACAGTGCACACATGACTGAAATGGGAGTTTCAGAAAATGAGTGTATTACAAAAACGTGTGAGAGGATTTCACCCGTATCGTATGAGAGGTAATCCTGAAGTGTGTGACTGTCGCTGTTGGGCTGTCACAAACAAAGGTATGAGAGGCCATAAGACACAATTCAAGAGTGGCTCTCTCACATTTGAAATCCTCTCACACATTATGAAATGCACTCATATAATGTACTCAAATGCCTCTTTCAGAACCACGTGAGAGTGACCCATGCAGGTAAAAGCCATTGCGTTAGCGCCGCCATTTTGGCAGCATAGAAACCGCGTCTGCCATTTTGAGAAAACGACAAACGCCACACTTTAAACAATGATTGACAGCTGTTATGGACCAGCTGCCAAAAAAAGGATTGAGGATTCTTCAGGCTACCAAAAGAGGAACCAAAGTGTAGCCAATGGATCACAGCAGCCATAAAAAGGGTGAGCAACAAAACGGAGCATTTGGGATCCTCCTCGTTGCTTGTGTAGCGATCGCTTCATATCAGGTGAGTCGTGTGGATGCAGCTCGATTGTATACTTATTAAATAAAGGCAAAATACGTGATTGGGCACTTTGTAAATGGTGGCTAAATCAGCAGATGTTAACTTGCCTGAAGCTACGGTAGGAGGCTAGCTAGCTTCAGGCAAGTTAGCATATGCAAAATGTGGGGGAAATCATCAGTTTGTTTGTTTGGGCTGCTATGGTTTAATAGATACTACACCGATGATTTTAACTGACCAACACCATAAAGAAGACTTTTTATGGCATCAATGATGGCGTCCGAATTAGTAGCTGCTAAGTTGCTAACGTACCCGAATAACACTTGCGTGAAAGTGCTAACTTTGATGGCATTTTGACCACATATAAAGAGGAAATAAATTGGGGTTGTTCAAACCTGTAAAGCCTGGATATGATCACGCTTTTGCATAGTCGCTTTCCATCATTTTCAATGGGTGTTCCCTACTTCCTGACCCCCAGTTGAATTTCGCTCGCCGCCGAAATCACGTGATTGCAACCCACATATTGGCAAATAATGATTCCGTATATAGTCCAGGACCTTCTGCTTACAGGCTGAGCACGCTAACCACTACACCATTCGGGTGTTAAGAAACAGCGTGTTTTACATGTAGTTCGATGGTTTTGCACGTTTGGAGTAGGTTTAAGACATACTTTTAAACGTATTAAATACGTTCGGAGGTCTTTGCCAGTCAAAAACGTTGACTCTACATTGGCAGTTCTACGCTTCTGTAAAAGTGCAATGGTGACAGACGACAGACATTAACGCCTGCCATTAACCACACAATATAGTACATCCAAAATGCAACACATTTACAATAATATAGTTCCGTCCCCATAAATCAAAACCAAAATAGATCCTCCACAAATACATGTTACAATATGAAAAATAAATCCTCTTACATCAGAAACAAGAACAAAAAATAGCAGCAAAAATGTGTTCAATGTAAAAAACAAAACAAATATTTGTAAATGTATGTATGCACATACATTTATGTTTGTATGTATGTACATTTACTGCATGGAAACGTAATTGACGCTGTTCTCGGTTGCCATGGTAATAAAGTGCTGACGTTCCAGTAGTACAGCGACATCTCGTGGGTGGCGCAAAATGCTGCGCACGCACACGCTAGCCTTTGTGCTAAAATTATCAATATTTGTCACAAATATACTAAGTGTTTCTACACACTCTACAAACGCACAGATAAAATTAGGTAAGTTAATTACACTACAATAGTGTTTTTAATTTTGATACGTAACAAAGAAACGAGGCGACGTATGATGACGTCACGGCATGAGTTGCGGTTCGCTTCACCGCCTGGCGGGAGACCATGTTTGTTTGTATGCATGTTTGTGAGAGTAGTGAGTAAAAAAAAAAATGAGAAGAAAAAAATGGTTGACCGTCAACTTGTGCAAAGCAGCAAAATGGACCAAAACAAACAATCAAAGATAAAAAAAAAAAAAACGGGACACCTTGCACAAGCTAATCAAAGTTAGGTTCCATAAGCTAAGTGAGCCTCTTAGCTCGTCTTTGTCCTCATTAGGCGAAAGCACAAAAAAAGAGCCCAACCACGAAATATGCCGAATGTGCTCTTTTGTGGAGCGTGCCGGTTAAATAAATGTGACTTTTATCTGCAAGTCACAACACAGCACGACGGCTGGTGTGATTTCACTTCCTGTTTCAACAAACTCCGCCAGATCGCGTTGCATTGTGGACGCTGTAGGCGGAATTACGTGGTGGGTGTAAAAGAGTCTACCTCGACTAATCGTTTTTTTGTTGTTTGTTTCTTTTTCTTTTGTCTTACTGTCTTTTTTTCTAGACGCGCACAACGCGAGTACGTCTTTTCACGACGGCTGGTCTGTGTCTCGACGACGTCGCGTTCGAGCACAACTACAAGTCCCATAATGCCCCGGCGTGACGTCGCTCGTTTGGCAAGGCGAGTGGCTGGCTCCAGACACCCGGCCGCTTCCGTGTTGTTCTTGTCGGCTAGCAGCACTTTTGACGGCCCCGCGCTGCCATGAAGAAATCTTTGTGAAGCTCGGACTTCACTCGACAGCCTCCTCGTCCCGACATGTCGCTGCCGCGCGGCTCCAGGAAGAAGGACAAGCGCATTCTGTCGGCCACCTGCCCGGACGCCAAGTGTCAAGCGAGCTTGTTCTTCCCGGCTCATGGTACCGTTAGCATCGAGTGCACCGAGTGCGGCCAGCGGCACGAGCAGAAGAACCTGCTTAACGTCCAGGAGGTGACCGATCCAGATGTGGTGCTCCACAACCTGCTCAGGAACGCCCTGCTGGGCGTCGCGGGCGCCCCCAAGAAAGGCACCGAGTTGGTCAAGGTGATGGGGCTGTCCAACTACCACTGCAAGCTGCTCTCGCCGGTTCTGACCCGCTACGGCATGGACAAGCAGAGTGGTAAAGCCAAACTGCTGAGGGACATGAACCAGGGCGAGACGTTCGACTGCTCGCTGCTGGGCGACCGGGCCTTCCTCCTCGAGCCGGAGCATGTGTCCACGGTGGGCTACGGCAAGGACCGCTCGGGAAGTCTGCTCTACCTCCACGACACCCTGGACGAGGTCAAGCGGGCCAACGGCCACCGGGAGTGTCTCATCCCCGTCCACGTGGACGGGGACGGCCACTGCTTGGTCCACGCCGTGTCGCGGGCGCTGGTGGGCCGGGAACTCTTCTGGCACGCCCTGCGGGAGAACCTGAAGCAGAATTTCAAAGAGAACCTGGACCGCTACAAGGCCCTGTTCCAGGATTTCATCGACGCCGCTGAGTGGGAGGACATCGTCAACGAGTGCGACCCGCTCTTCGTCCCGCCCGAAGGCGTGCCGCTGGGACTGCGCAACATCCACATCTTCGGCCTGGCCAACGTCCTGCACCGGCCCATCATCCTGCTGGACTCTCTGAGCGGCATGAGGAGCTCCGGGGACTACTCGGCCACCTTCCTGCCGGGCCTGGTGGCCGAGGAGCGTTGCCGTGCCAAAGACGGCGAGCTCAACAAGCCCATCTGCATCGCTTGGAGCAGCTCCGGGCGCAACCACTACATCCCACTGGTGGGCATCAAGAACACGGCGCTGCCCAGGCTGCCCGCCCACCTGCTCCCCAAGGCCTGGGGGGTCCCGCAGCAGCTCATCAAAATGTACATCAAGCCGGAGGCGGACGGCGGCTGCGTGATCGGCGGCGACCGCAGCCTGCAAGACAAGTACGTCATGCGGTTGGTGGGCGCCATGGAGGAAGTGTTCATGGAGAAGCACGGCATCCACCCGACGTTGGTGGCCGACATGCACCAGTGGGTCTACCGGCGCACCGGCGTCATCGGCATCCAGCCCGAGGAGGTGACAGAGGCGGCCAAGAAGTCGGTGGCGGAGCACCGCCTGCACCGCTGCCTGGTATGCGGCGCCCTCTCGGAGCTCCACGTGCCGCCCGAGTGGCTGGTGCCAGGCGGGAAGCTCCACAACCTGGCCAAGTCCACGCACGGCCAGCTGCGGCCCGACAAGAACTACAGCTTCCCTCTCAACAACCTGGTGTGCTCCTACGACCCGCTCAGCGACGCCCTCCTGCCCGACTACAAGCTCAGCTCGCTCGACACGTGCAACTGGTGCCGCGGCACCTCGGTGCGCCGCGTCCGGGGCGACGGCCTGGTGGTCTACCTGGACGGAGACCGGACGGACACGCGCTCGCGGGGCGGCAAGTGCGGCTGCGGCTTCAAGCACTTCTGGGAGGGCAAGGAGTACGACAACCTCCCGGAGGCCTTCCCCATCACGCTGGAGTGGGGCGGCCGGGCGGTCCGGGAGACGGTGCACTGGTTCCAGTACGAGGACGACCCGCCGCTCAACAGCAACGTGTACGACGTGGCCACTAAGCTGGTCACCAAGCACTTCCCGGGCGAGTTTGGCAGCGAGATTCTGGTGCAGAAGGTGGTGGACACCATCCTGCGCCACACCGCCAAGAGGAACCCGGACGAGTACAACCCTGTGGCGGTGGACGGCGCCCATGCTCGGCGGCTCGCCGCCGAGACCACGCCGCAGACACCAGACCCGCCCGCCAAGATCATCTTGACTGGGCCCAAAGCCAAGACACTCCACAAGGAGGAGTTGACCATGAGCCGGGCCGAGCGCGACCTCCAGCACAGCATCAGCGAGCGGGCCTCGGTCTCGCAACGCCGCGCCAAGCCGGACCCCAAAGAGCGCTCCCCCGGGACCCCCGGGACCCCCGCGCCTTCCTCTGCGCCGGCCACCCCCACCAAGTCCTCAGTGGCCCCGGTGCCGGCCAGCGGGGAGAAGAAGATCCGCGTGAGCGCTGGCGATGGCCGGACGGCCACCCTGACCCTGGGGCCCCGCGCGTCCTACTCGGACCTCCGCGACAGCATCGCCGAGCACTTCGGGGTGGCGCCCGCCCGTCTGTGCATCCGCTACGGCTTCCCGCCCAGGGAGCTGCCGCCGCCGGCGGCCGGCCACGAGAAGGAACCGGTGGCGCTGCGGCACGGCGACCGGGTCACCCTGGAAATCCTGAGGGGCGCCGACGAGGAGGCCCCGCCCGCTTGTGGGCCGCCGCCCGAGTGCCAGGAGGCCGTCACGTCCAACGTGATGAGTGAGCGTGACCTTCAGGACAGCATCGACCTTGAGATGTCTTCGCTGTGTCTGCTGGCGACCTTGATGGGTAAGCATGTATGGAGGACCAAAAATGGACCAAAAATGTATTTCCATTTATATTATTATTTTGCATTTCAATTTGGAATGATATTTTTTTTATATCAGTTTTTATTTTCGCTGTTATTTATTTGGTTGACTTGATGTTGCGCGCCTTTCAAAATAAGACCAACGAATTGATTGCTTATTGATGAGAAGAATACATTCTAAACAGCGGCAACAAGCTCTGCTTGTGTTTGTGTGTGCGCGCGTTTGCTGACTGAGGCTTCTGGACGCCTCGCCGTCTGGCCTGCCAGCTGTGTCAAAGGTCGCTACAGCGTTGTGAAAACACACCAGCCTCATGACTCGGGCTGCAAATAACAATTCTTTTGATAATCGATTAATCCTTTCATTACCCCCCCCCCCCCCCTTCCTTACTACTAGTGTGGTCCAAAACATCTGTTAGAAAATCGGCATAAATGTTGATGATTGTTTTCCAAAGTCAAAGCAGATGTTGCAAATGTCTTATTTTGAATTTTCTGAACTACAGAAGAAATGTATTTATTTTTCCTGATGAACTTCCATTCATCAAACATCGATTGATCAGCCAGCCTTACCTGCTGACGTTGCACTTCCTGCTAGCGTGCGCTAAGTTAACCGCCTTTGATGCTGTCGCAGGTGAGGACGTGTGGTCGTACGCCAAGAAGCTGCCACACTTGTTTCAGCAGGGCGGCGTCTTCTACAACATCGTCAAGAAGGACATGGGTACGTACGTGAAGGCGCTTTCTTATCCACGGCCATCAGCAAAAACATCCTCTAGTTCGCCTTTAACATTTGGAAATCCACAAAATTGTTGAATGAAATCCCTTGCTTGCTTCCTTCCTTTCGGTGAACAACTTTGAAGTGTTTCCACCCGCCCTTGTGGCATCAAACCGCAACTGCACTTAAAAAGGTGTGGTGGATGGAGTATTGTTACTGCGCCAGAAAATTTAAAGTTCAACATAACTAAAGAAATATTTGAAGTCTGTACATGACATTTAAGACACGATTACGTGTGTGCTTGTACATATCATGATGTGTCAACTAAATGGTAGTGTTTGTTTACCTTAAATGGTGATCACGAGTGAGCTAATCTGCTAATCCCGAACACTAACTGTTTAGCTTCGGCTAATTGTGTTGGTGATTATTAAAACACGATTACCTGTGTAATGTACATCTCATGATGTATTTGTTAACTAAATGGTAGTGTTTGTTTACCTTAAATGGTGCTTTCTAGCGGGCTAATGCTAACCCCCATCTGCTAACTGTTTAGCATAGACCAATTGTGTTGCGTGTGATAAAGGGACACTTGATTTATTGAGCCATTTTCAGCAGTAAAAAGTTAATATTTTGCCCAGAATGAATTTGATAATTTCATTATTTTCCTTGTACAATTAATACCTTCAAAAACTATTTTTTTTCCACTTGCTGTAGACTGAACAGGTGATGTCATCTTCAGTCGACAGTAAGTGGAAAAATGTGTTTTTAAAAGTATTAATTGTACATGAAAAATAATGAGGTTTTCAAATTCATTCTGGGCAAAATATTAACTTTTTAATAATTCTAATGCACAGACGATAGTAAATAATGAGTAGTGGATTTAAAAAAGAAAAAAAGAAATCAAAATGATGTGAGATGGGTTGAGTGTTGATAATTTGACGGAATAATTAATAGGATAGTCAATTTAAAAAAAGATTTGATAGTGACAGCCCCAGTTTTATGTTATGTGTCATCTATCCAACTATTTACTACCGCTTATCCGGGGGACAGAACACTTCCCTCACCCCCGCCACTTTATTTTAGGCCAGCCGGGAGATGCTGTCTTTCAAATGAGTTTGGGGTTCGCCCACTATTGATGAGAAATTGCACAACAAGTAATGAAAATTTTGAGAAAGAAAAAAAAATCAAAATGCCTCCAGCGGCACCCCAGCGTGAGACTTTAAATGATATTTAAAGGTGCATTGTGCCGTTTAAAAAGGTAATGTTACCAATGCCCAAATGAGTACGAAGAGCCCTGACTGTTTGACTCTGATTGCACCAATCAGCTTTGATCTTCCCTTTATAGTAGAGTGTGCGGCGCCTCACGCTCCACAGTTTTCTGACCTCATTTGAAGTTGTGTCTTCGTTTGTCAAGTGCGGCTGTCCCTTTAAGATCGCGCACCATAAACGAGCCTGACACCGACGCTGCAGTTACGCTTTGGGCCAGAGGTGGCAGTCGCGAGTAAACAAAAAAAAGTGACAAACTGCACAAAGATCACCCTGGATGCAAATATTTCAGAAAAATAGAAGTTCATAAAAAGAATGCTATATTCAGTATTCAATTTTAATGTCCTAAAAACCAAGCATTTTTTTAGAACAGATCTTTACTATGATGCCAATGAAGAACACTTTTGATGTGCACAAAGCTTTATTTATGATTAAATGAATTGTTTTCTCTTTTTTATTTCCAAATAGTTGTAGAGAGACCACATGAATCCAACAAGTGGGTTAGCGGGGGTCAGGAATAGAATAACTGCAAATAAGCAGGAGGTGGGGGGCAAGTGTGTGAATAGCGGGGGACGATTCCAAACAAAATGTGTCAATAATGGGATCAGCGGGTAGCAGATTATGAAGATGTAACCCAGATTTGGCTCTAACGTGACGTGTCACCGTGTGCGCGTTTAGGCCTGATGAACGGGAAGCACTGCACACTGCCCCACCTGACCGGGCGCACCTTCGTCTACAATGCGGCGGAGGCCCGCGTGGAGCTGTGCGCCGACACCGCCGGCCACTTTGAAGTGTGCGCCGACGTGGAGGAGCGCGTGAAGGAGGCGCTGGCCCGGCTGCGCTCGGACGCCTCCGGGGGGGGCAGCCGGGAGGGCAGCCCGTCGCACGGCGCCCTGCGGCTGGGCGGCGGCGCCGTGCGCAAAAAGGAGCAGCTGCACGCCGTCCAGGCCTTCCAGGGAAAGGGCCACTCGCTGGGCAGCCGCGGCGCCTCCCCGCCGCCGCCCGAGCGCCGGCCCGTCACGCGCCAGCACAGCAGCGGCGTGGACCTCGCCGCCGGCGTGTCCCGCGGAGGGCCCCCCGACCCGTCCCGCGTCCCCGAGGCGGTGCGCGTGGCGCCGGGCTTCGTGACGGTGAAGGACGGCCGCGGCCTGGACCCGGTCCTCATGGAGCAGCAGCGCCGCAAATTGCAGGAAATGGTCTCCTCCATCCAGGCCTCAGTGGAGCGACAACTGCGCCGACAGCCCGCGTCCGGCGCACAGACGATCGACGGGCAGGAGGCCGCCGGCGGGAAGGTGGAGGACGAGGACGAGATGGAGAGCCAGGACGGCGAGCGGGCCGAGCCCATGGACCACTCCTGATCTCGGGCCCTTGCCGCGCTGCCGACGGCGGGTGGAAAACGCCGCTTTGCTCGCCACGTTCCCAAGCGCGCTGACTAAGATGGCTTCCCAACATACGTAAGTCGTGCGCACGCTTGATGTATCGCTTGCGCACAAATACGAACGGCACGGGTTTGAGTTGCGCTTGCGAGATATGCAAGATTACTAAATTGTGCTGCGTGACATTGGACTTACCAGCGCGACTCGTGCATCATGCGATTGGGATTTACTAGGTGGCCCAGATAGGTCAAAAGACGCGCGTGACATATGAAGTTGCACCTGCAAGATTCACGTGCCACTCGTGCATCTCGTGTGCGTCACTTCAAAAGTCACACCTGCGATAAACGACGTTGCGCTCGTAAAAAACAAAACGCCCAAGTTTTCCTTTACTCGTTTTACTCGCAGCTTTGTAAGTCGCACCCGCACTTTTCACGGCTCGCGCACACCACTTCCGGGACGAGTCGGCCAGCAGGAAGCGCGTGTACCGCTCCTGGGAAGCTTGGAGGGCGAGGACCAGATGGAGAGCAGGGTGAGCGCTCCTGCATTCTGCTAACTGCAGGTGGGGGGAAAAAAACGTTTTTGTCGCCATTTGTCTTTGTTGTTTTTTGCCAATGGTGGAGCACGTGACTGCAACGACATTTTTTTTCATTTTTAATTTTTTTTTTGAACAGCGATATGCTTGACAAGTGTTAGTAGGCAGAGCTTAACTGACATGACCTAGCCAGGCCAACAAGCAAACACGTTGCTTTCACTGCCATGACACTTGTTATTCGATGACATCACTATTAACAATCGCTATACAAACAAGGGAGATGACGTTTTATTATTTTGTGTAACCAAATGATCGTACAAAATGTATAACTCGTACAGGCAAGATTCGTGCCTTGCATATCATGAGCGTGACTTATTATTTTGCACACACGAACCTTGGGTTGTTGATTTTAGAAGTCGCCGCGCACGCCACTTGCACATCTCGCAAGTGCAACTTTGGGAGTCGCAGCCGCGTCTTAAGATCTTGAAAGTGCTCAGAGAAAATTTTAGATTGTAACTTGCAAAGTCACGCTCGCTCCTTGTGCGGCACGTTGCCATCAAATCATCACATTTGACGTGCAAGTTGAATGGACGGGATTTGTCAAGCGAGTTTCGTCACCTTAACATAAAACGCCATAAAACACGCGAATGAATGTCGTCAGCCAGGATCTGTTTTATTTCACATCCGTTTCGTTCCTATCCAACACTTCCTGTTTTCTCCCGTGGCCGCGTTTCAAACAAAGCGAAGAAGAAAAGTCGCTCAGGCGGCACACCGCACTTTGGCGCCCTCCAGTGACTTTGTCGCGGAAACCAACTAGTTGACGGTCACCAAAAAAGAAGCGGGCAAAATGTCGTGGTCAGCAAAGCGGACGCACCGGCGAGTTTGGCGACTGCTCGTGACCAGCAGAGTGGCTCGTCGTCGTCGGTCTTTCTTTTTGCCGGCACCGGTCTTAATTGCATCATTTGTAAATATTTTACGAGGCTCATATGCAAATGTTGCTCCAACGTGAAAAAGGAAGGAAGGTTCCATCGCGTGAACCTTGGACTTAGTTTTGCTTATTTGTTTTCCAACTTTGCCACAATAAAGGATGACCACAGTACGTTGAAGAGAAAATCATCAAGAGTCCGTTGGGTGTTTGAAAGGAATCCCGTTTGAATTTGAAGCTTTTCTCTGATGCCAAGAGTCAACCACAAACTCAATTTCATCCTTTTGTTGTTTGCACGCGTGATGAATTGACAATAAAATCATTCAAATTGTTTTTCCTGTTTCCAATCTGCTTCTTTTAGTCCCAATTGCAGGCCCATGAAAAAATAGCGCAGTACAAGTACGGATGATGCTTGTGCAAAAAAAAAAGAAACGTTTCAAGTACAAGGACTGAAACCAAATTTTGCATCCCACTGAGGGGTGAACATTTGCAAGGCTAACAAATGTTGATTTCCTGTCGGGGTTCCTTCAAGGTCGCAGCGTTTCCTAAATGTTCTCTAATGGTCTTTCTTGTTGCAAGGAAATTTTGAACGCGGTGAACAAAACAAGACTGTTTAGGAAACGCTGCAATCTTGAACAAACCCTGACGTGACATCAACATTAGCGTCGCAAACGTTCACCTCTCAGTGGGATACGGGATTTAGAAATGACTCATTGAGCTCTCGATTATTTTCATTTAGGGCTAGAAAGAAGAAAATATTTTCCACCTCGACTATAAATAGTATCATTTGTCTATAAAATATAAGTACACCATTGTATTCTTATCAACAGTTAAAAAAAAAAATAGATCAACTTGGGGTAACTTTATGAACATTTTTAGTCTTGCTTCATCTTTTTGTTGTCAAACTTTTGCCATTGCTGAGGGTTTGTTCACTGCACTTTTTATCTCCTGCTCTGTGCTGTGTGTGCGTCTGCTTGTTGTAAAAAACAAAACAAAAAATCCTACACTTTAGACCTAATACTCCCTGCACAATGCCACCTACTGTAGTGGATCTGCAATGACACTTTATGTGAGTATGCATCCCCCCCCTCCCCAATAAAGCATGTTCCCTATTTCAGAAGGAATGACTGTAAGCCCGCATCCCACACTTGCTGGCACATGTTGATTTCACGTCAGGGTTTGTTCAGGTTACCTAAATGTTTTCTAAACCATCTCAAAATGTTTTAATGATTTTTCTTCATGATTTTCGCAGGTCATTAAAAAAAATTAAGCCATTCAATGGATTTGGCCAAAGTTAAGGCCTTAAAATTGCATTAAAACAAATCAAATATGTCCGGGGGCATTAAAGATGAAAATACAATTAATGGAAAAACGTTAAACTATTTATTTTAAATACAACATTACTATAACACAGTTTAGCAATAATATTCATGCTTCATGTTCCAAGCACCAATTGCTCTGAATTTGAAAAGAAAAATGTACTGTTTCGATCACCAACGTCCAACATGAAACAATAATGCCATCTAGTGGCATATAATGACAACAACACAAATCTATGACTCAACGTTTCACACTCCTAGTTTTAAGTTGCATTGAAAACTGCATTAAAAAGCATTAAATTAGAAGTGGTGAAATAAATGTAATTGCTCACCTTATTTAGGCACTTTTAAAAGTCACAAGCACATATTTAAATGTCAGGAGTAGAAATGATTTCTGTTTCAAAAGTAAGGAGTAAGAAAGTTATTCCACAGAAAATTCCCTTCAAATACAACCAGAACTTGGTTCCTTCGCACCTGCACGCTCAAGTACAAGTTGTGTTAGTGGTTTGTTGTCACGTGTACTGAACGGCCTTTAGGACCCACAGGCCAGCAGTGCGGTGGACACGTGCGACCCGGCCAATCACGTGACAAACACCCCCGAAGGAGGCCAGGTGAGTGTGTTGACTTTGTCACGTCTGTCAGTTTCTTCTTACATTGCAACAACGTGTAATTATTAGTCTTAATAACGCCACAGCCCCCCCCCCCAACATTTCTCCAAATGGCTTTACACTTTGCAAACAGTTTTGTTTCTCCTCGGGCTTTCTCATCCTCCTCTTGAAAGGTCTCCGATGCGGCCACAAGATGGCGGCCCCGAGTATGGCGAGTCTTCCCTGAACATTTCAAAGCCATCTTTGAGCTCGCCTTTTTGCCCTTTCTGACGATCACGTATCCAGATATCGCGAAGGTCATTGTGACTAGACGAAACATGGACATATCTGGGATGAAATTCTGCCCGAGCAAAATGTTTGACCAGATATCTGAAACGCCATTTGGCATGGGACAATGACGTCACTTTTGCCATCCATGTGTATGGGATTCGTCATTCCACATATCCACTCATATCTACTAGTCAATTACGGATATGTGGATCTCCGTAATTATTGCTGTCAAGTAAAGAGTTACTCCCTTCAATGTTAATTGTAATAACTGGAAGAAATCTCTTTCTCTTTATATAGTCGTGTTGTGAGTGCTCTACATGATAGTAGTAGACCTTATTTTGAGCAGAAAAATAAAAGGGCTACACATGAGGCCTGGCTGCAATAAGTATGAGGAGGCAAGAGTAGCGTTGAAATCATGGATGTCGGCTGCTGTGCCAAGCAGTCGACGCGTGTCAAATGGGTTCAGTGTGTGTCCGCGCCATTTTGGGTCATGGGGTCCGACAAGATGGTGTTCTCCCTCCAATTTTTTTTCATTCCCATGTTGATGACCTCTCTATTAGCCCGTGACACCGGGTGTGGGATTTTGGGGTGAATCCTAATATGTATGCGGGCGAGCTGGTGGTCTCCAGCCGCTTCTCAACGGCACTGCCCAGGACATGGACTTCATTTCTCTTACTGTACGCCATCAGAGGTGTCCACTAGCACAAAAATATTTTCAATTTGAGGACCTGGTACCGATTGGAAAGTGATGTCTAAAATATTTGAAGGACAAATCCAATGTCATATCGAAACACAAGTACATTAATGCTAGTAGGTGTTGATAACCTTACGCTTTGTATTTATTATTACATTTGTAATATTCCAATTAGTATCCACTTTTCAGCTACTGGAAGTGCAGTACAGTCATCTCGTCTTCTCTTTGCTGTTGTAAGAACTTTTTACCACTAGAGGGCGCGTCGGGTATAAATAACTGAGCATGCAGTGCACAGCGCCATTTCAACTTATGTTGTTGCTGAGGCGAGTTGGGAACACTTGCTACTAACCAGAATAGGGCATGAGTGAGTAGAACAAGACCAGAGCAATCCAAATATTGTCAAGCTAGCAAGAATACTTCCAAAAAGCAAAGCAAACAGCAGTGTTGTGTGTGCGTGTGCGTGTGCGTGATTTCACCAGTTGCTGTACTGCAAATCCAGATCCAGAAATAGAAAGTGAAAATCCTGCCAGGGTTCGGCTGGACTCCACTGAGCGAAGGTGAGACGAAGCGCGTGTGGCTCAAGCCAAACTGCCCTCATTGTGGTCGCAGGTGTGCTGAATGAAGCCCCGCCTCTTGCCGTCCGGTCCAATTGCAGGCCACACTCGGACAAACGAGCATTCACATTTGCAGCAGCAGGTGAGAGCGGGCCACCGTTTTCCATCAGTGCTACTCGGGGCCCACATAGGAGCGTACACTTACCAACCACATCTATGACCAAAATATTATTTGGACCCTCTTGTTATGTTGCGGGTCAAAATGACCCACTTACAAGTTCAAGAACAAATGTTATCTTTTTACTATTAAACTCGCCACCAACAGACAGTAAAAAAAGGTTAATTTCAACATAAATGACGACATGTATATGACGACAGTTGCAGCTGTAAAAATGTGTCGCTGAATGCTTTTGAAACATTGAGCGTGTTGGCTACTGGGTCAAACTGGACCAACATTCACATCGACTTTCAAAATGGTTCATTTCATTGGATGTGCCATGAAAATGGTTGATAAGCTGTCACGCAAGCTATCATGTTTATTGTGTTGGTTTTGGAATGTTCAGCATTCCGGGTCAACCCCATCCATCCATTTTCCAAACCCTTTACCCATTTTTATCTCCCTTTTTTGACAGACAATTAAAGGGATACTTACTTGACTCATTGAGCCATTTTCAGCAGTAAAAAGTTCATATTTTGTCCAGAAATAATTTGACTAACTTCGTTTTTGTTTTTCATGTACAATTAATACCTTTAAAAATCAATGTTTTCAAAAGATCCACTATCCTAAACCAATAACAAAGGGTTTGAATCAAAGAACCAAAAAACATACTGTACTGTTATTTTTTTTCCTTCATTGCAAAACGAGGAAGTGCCAAAATGGAGTCAACATTTTTGACGAGTGCGTTCAAACGTTTGCGAGTGCGATTGAACAGAATGAAAAACAAAGCAAAAGTGATAAGGAAATAAAAACAAAACAGTCCATTGTAATGTTTGCGTGGATGAAATGAAGAAAGACGGCAGAAAATGAAAGCACGTTAGCATGTTGACCAGCCATGTTGTTGATTTCATTGAAAGGGAAACACAACTTGTTGTAGTTCGCAGATCCGTTGGTTCGTTGACAGTGAGGAGGAGGAGGAGGAGGAGGAGGAGGAGGAAGGCCATGCAGCCTCTGTGCGAGGTGACCAGCTCGCTCGCCATCAGCAACTCCCGCTCGGCCTGCAGTCCCGAGCTGCTCCAGCGGGGGGCGGTGACGCTCTGCATCAACGTGACGCGGCGGCAGCCTTTTCCCGCCGTCGCCGCCGTCGCCGTCACGCGAATCGCCGTGAGCGACCGCCCCGACGACGACCTCTACCGTCACTTCGACACCTGCGCCGACGCCATCCACGCCGAGGCCCAAAATGGCGGCCGCAGCCTGGTCTACTGCAAGAACGGGCGAAGCCGCTCGGCCGCCGTCTGCGTCGCGTACCTCATGAAGCACCAGCGGGTGGCGCTGGCGGACGCACTTAAGGTGACGCGGGGGCGGGGCTTCTCTACTGACTCACTTGCCTTTGTTCAAAATTAGTATTCATTAATTGTATTAGTAATTTAATTTTTAATGAGTTCATAATATAATAATAATTATAATAAATAAATAATGTCATAACCCGGCTCATAAGCCATGACAGATTTTCAGGGGAGAAGAGGAGAGCATCTGCTTGACATTGTCCAACGCCCGTTGGCATGCGGAAGACCGCAACCATTTTGCTTTGGCTTTTAGCAACTCCGTTAATGGGAAAACAACGGACGAGAAATTCTTGCACAAACTCCTGTCGTAACCCACCAACCCCAGAAATCGCTGCAGTTCCTTCTTAGTGGTTGGCCTAGGAAACGGCGAGACTGCAAGAACTTTTGCCTCAACCGGAGCGACACAACCCTGTCCTACGACACGGCCAAGATATGTCACCTTCGCCATCGCAAATTCACACTTAGCCAAATTTATTGTAAGTCGCGCCAACGCAAGCCTCTCAAAAAGTCCTCGGACCCGCTGCGGAGGTGATTGCCGTGTGTCACTATAAACCGCCAAGTCATCTAAATAGACTGCCAAATAAACATCCTCCGTTCATTAGTTCTGATAACTGGCGACGCTTGGACTCGGGCAGACGTAACAGAACTTGATGTAAACGACAAAGCGATTGTGAGTTCTTCAGACGACCATCGAGCTCAGGAAGCCCTTCTTGCTCCGAAGCCTCCAACACGAAGCTCACGGCCAGCGCCGGCCGCACAGACCCAGAGCTAGCACTTATTAGGACTCACTTGAACTCCATCTCCTGGACTGAACTCATGACGTGCCGAGCGCCGGTCAAACCGTTTTTCCATTTTGTGCTAGGCCACGTGTCGTTTTTCCTTCGCCAAGGCACCGGCGACCAGCGAGCGATGGCGGAACCCGCGAGCAAAATCAATATTCTCTCCCCAATCCTCCTTGAGGACAGACAGTGGACTACGCGCAGTGGGCCCAAAAAGCAACTGGGTGGGACTCAATCCTGTGCTTTCCTGGACTGCTTCTCTCGCAGCCAACATCAACCAGGGAAGACCCTCGTCACCGTCCCAGTCCCTTTCCAAGAAAAGATTTCAAGGTTTGAGGAAAAACGCTCCAGCACACCTTGGCTTTGCGCATGATCAGCGGAGGACTTGTTATGCTTTTATTCCCAACATTTTCAGGACCTGCCCAAACATTTGGGATGTCAAATTGGAGCCCGGATCACTTTGGACAATTTTGGGAATAGCAAATGCACAGACCAATTGAGTGAGCGCTTTCACCACAGATTTTCGCAGCGGATACGCAGCCGGATAACGCCTGCTTTGGTTAGTAAATACTCACTGCCAGATTTTGAACTTCAGTCTGCTTCGGCTTCCCTGTCAACTGACAGACATGACAAGACATGAGGTTTTGACCAAAGCAAAAACATCTCTTTTCATATGTGGCCAGAAGAAATGTTTCCGCACATGCAAATATGTTTTCCTGCCACCAAAGTGTCCGCCATCCTCACGGTTCGAACACTTGGACAAATGAGCCTTTTTGTACCAATCAACATGGACTTTGGAAAACACCGGAAAATAACTCAGTCCAAGTCGGCCATTTTGATTTGAAGTTGGCCTCAGTGGTGAATTGCAGGGCTTGAACTTCGACCAATCCAACCACGGAGTTCACCCAAAGGAGCCACAATCACAAGCAGCTGTCCTACAGGCTGATTGGCAGCCATTTTGGGACCATTGCAGGCCTTGAATTTGAACAAGTCTTTGTCAAGATTTGGTCCAAATGAGCCGGAATCGAAAGCAGGTTTGGTAAACAGATTCAATAATGTAGATGGAGTCCGAGTCGGATATCGTTTGAGTTTTGGCCGTGACGTGAGGAGGAAGTCGCGAGGGCGCGCCTTTATCAAGTGAATCGTTTGTTTGTCGTGGACAGAAAGTGAAGGCGGCCCGGCCCGTCATCGCCCCCAATCCGGGCTTCCTGACGCAGCTGCAGCGATACGAAGACGAGCTGAGGAGGAGGCGACGTTCACAAGCGTCGCACGCAAACTCGGCAGCGGCCACGAAACAAAACACCGTCCGGTGAGCTGATGGGGTTTTGGAGCTGGACGGGTTCTGCTCATCAACAACGGTTTCTCAACCACTTGGAGCTAAATTAAAACCAGAGTTATTATAGTTTTGCAATTTCCATTGTAATTTCCATTTTGATTTCGTTTTGAGTTTTGTTTTTAAAATTTTATTCCTTTTAATTAGCTTTGGTGGTTCTGTTATGTTTTATTAGTTTTAGTTATTTAACTCTTTGACTGCCAGACGTTTTCAGAAACGGGATGTCCCCAGTGCCAGCCGATTTTAAGCATTTTGACTGATCTTTCAAGGTCCATAGAAAATTATGTGTTTGGACTATGGAAACACACGTACTACCAAATGAAAGATTGGACTCTCATCTTTCATCAGAAAAAAAAGTTGGTTTCTACCTTATTCCGTTTTTGAGTAATCAACAATAGAAAATGGTTAGTTTCACCTCTGTTTTGAAACAAACGTCTTTTAACGTCTTTGGCACTCCTCCGTAGGATTTTACTAAACGTTATTTAACGTTTTTGGCAGTCAAAGAGTTAATAAATGCTTAGTTTAAGTTACTTTCAGTATTAGTTTTTGTTTTAAAAAAAAGTGTATTACTAGTGCGCAATATTTAAAAAACAGCGTGGGAGCGACGTCATTTCAAGGTACTTTTCTATTGGCTGCTGCGAGATGATGTCACTTCTGTGCATGTCACACACTTTCAAATGTTCATATCAAAATGAATATATTTAAAATCATCCCCAAACGCTCGAGCATTAAATGAATTACCAAAGACTAAAATGAAGGACTTTTTTTGCTATAAAGTTAGTTAGTTTTGTAAAAATGAAATGTAGTCACAGTCACCCCGCGTGCGTCGCGTCTCCGCCGGCGCAGCCGATTCGTTTCCATTTGATCCGCTTGTTCAAATGACACCGGCTGCGTCAAAGAACGGATTTGCGTGGATCTCACTCCTCTGCAGAGAGAATTACAGCTTACCTTCTGTGGATCACACACTTGGATCACGAGCGGGTTCTCAGCAAATCCAGGATTCTGGCAAATCCCATTGTCCCCCAAGTCGGCAAAGTACACAACATTTAGAACGCCGTTCGGACCTTTTCACTTCAACAGGTCAGCTTTTGGGATGGCCTCGGCACCTGAACATTTTCAACGTCGGATGGCCGTGATTCTCGACGGGCTACAAGGTGTGGTCTGTCACATGGATCATGTTCTTGTGTGGGCCAAAAACCACGAGGAACGCGACAGCAGGCTTCATGCGGTGCTACACGAGCTCCGGGAAACCGCCGTTGCTCGCATCACGCACAAAAAGTGTGGAAACAAGTCAAAAAGAGGTCCCATTTTTGGGGCACGTCTGATCAGCAGAGGGTGTGCGGCCAGACCCGGGAAAGTAAAGCTCGCTGAACCCTGGGCTGTTGCAACAGGGACGCACAAAAATGCACGGCTGAACATGATTTGACAGTCGGCCATTTTGGTTTGAAGCAGCCATTTTCAAGCCCGCCCCTTGGAATGTGAGCAAACATCAGCCACTGACACCAGTTGCACGGATTGACGTGAAACATGCCAGTAAGATCAGGAAGCATGAGAAAGTCTCAAGGACCCGGGACCTGAAGAGGGTCTATGAAAATTTCCTTCTTTCCTCAGTAGAGCTTTTATCTGCGGATGTGCCGTTGTGAGTGTTGTCGCGATTTCTGCCAGGTGCCGTCGTGGCTGGGGGGCCTCCTCCATTTCCGCAACAACGGGCCATTGTCTGTGCTTGAAGTCAATGTGTTAGTATTGATGTCTTTAAAGTCTTTTCTCATGTCCGGTGAACTCCGGGTGGGCTGTTTGCTGGGGGCTTTGTGGTACCGCCCTTCAAGATAGTATAAGAATGTTGTAAGTAACTAATCTTGGCACTTGTGAGAGGCTGCAGCCATTGTCTGGAACTCACTTGTGCCTGGAATATTCTTTAGAAATAAAAGCTTCGAAGCAACTGTTCATCGATCTCCAGCCTGCATTCGGATAACCGACATTCTCACTACCCGAAAGAAAACGAACACGCGGAGGAAAAGGCCTACTCCTCAACAGACCCAAATTCAACAGGAAGTCGGCCATCTCAAGCACCCAGGGCTGAAACATATTTGAAAGTCGGCCATTTTGGTGTGAAGCAGCCATTTTGCACTTACTCAAGCCGCTTGGAACGTTAGGAAAAATCAGTCCTTGACGTGTAACGTGCCTATAATTTCAGGACGCTCCCAAAAAGTCTCAAGGACCCAGGACTGAAATATATTTGATAGTCGGCCATTTTGGGTTATAGCAGCCATTTTGCACTCAGTCGCATCCCCTGACGAGTTAGCAGAAAACACTTCCTGACACCCCAATTGAGGTGAAAATGTGTGGATATGTCTATTAGAACAGAACGCACAAAAGTCTCAATGACCCAGGTCCCAAATTCAACAGGAAGTCAGCCATATTGGTTTGAAGCAGCCATTTTGCACTCATTTTTGCCGGTTGGAACGTGAGGAAAAATCAGCCCCTGACAACAGTTTGACCGATTGACGTGTAACGCGCCTATCATTTCAGGATGCGGCAAAAAAGCCTCAATGGGCAACGGCTGAACTCTTTTTGAAAGTCGGCCATTTTGGTTTGAAGCAGCCTTTTTGAGAGACGTGCAACTTCTCAGCGACTTGTTGAAAGTGAATAAAAAGACGGGCACACATTTTCGGTAAATGAGTTTATTAAGGTTGGCATCAGGCTTGGGGCTGCTGCTCGCTTTTGTCCCAGTCCCGGCGCACGCCGTCGATCCACTGGTTGTAGTTGGAGACTTTGGTGTAGATGCCCAGCTTGTCCCGGCGGCCGCAGCCCTCGCCCCACGACACCAGGCCCGCCAGGAACCAGGTGCCGGCGTGCAGCGTGACCATGGGGCCGCCGCTGTCGCCCTCGCAGGCGTCCATGCTCTGGCCCAGGACGCCGGCGCACAGCATGTTGTCGGAGACGTTGTGCGACATGTGGGGGGCGCACACGTCCCGGCTGACCAGCGGCACCCGGATCACGTTGAGCACCGATTTGAAGCTCTGGCTTTCCTGGCTTTCCTTGCCCCAGCCCGTCACCACCGTCTGGGTCCCGTTGCGGTGCAGGACCCGCTCGGCCAGCCCGCGGCCCGGCAGGCACGCCGGCAGGATGTAGTCGGAGAAGGGCGCCGGGCTCTCCAGGCGCAGGAGGGCGATGTCGTTGTCCACCGTGGAGCTGTGGTAGGCCGGGTGCGGGACGGCCTTGCTGACTTTCAGCATCACCTCCGTGCCCTCGTGCCGGTAACGCTCGTAGTCACCTGCGTGGGGACAGTTTCAGTTTCCGATCGTCTCCTTCTCTGACAGCAGCATTGAAAAGAGGGCTGAGTTAAAAAAACTAAACAAATCATCGGTATCGAATTCATTTTTACTTTTCGAGCCCATGATCGATTCATAAAACCGTGAATTGTCATTTAAATATCTATTTTTTCCCATAAATTCTTGAGAAAATAGGATTTTAAAGGATAGGTGTTGTTTTTTTAATTCACTGTCTTACATTCATGGAAGACCTGCACTTTAGGACAATTCCGAATATGTTTTAGTTTATATGCACAATTGTTGAATTAGTTATGAAAATATTTTCACAATCATTTGTTTTTGTAACTTTTTTGTAACTGCATATTTTAGTTATTGATACAGTCATTCCATAATAATTCATAAGATAAAGTTACAATTATAAAGACATATTGTACAGTAAAAAAAAACAGTGTGAGGTTGATTTGTGTTGAGGCCATTATCTGCCACTAGATGGCATTATTGCATTTGTAAGACCTTTGCTTGTTTATTGAACATATAAACCAGCAACAAAAATATTGCAATTAAAATCAAAAGATTCAAAAGCAAAGTTATTTTTTGTTGGTTTGTTTTTTTACATACATAATCGTCATTCGGAAGAGAGGAAGAATTCGTAATTTCCTGCACTTTTGAGTAGAAAAAGGAGCGCCGAGCACGGAGGCGGCGCTCGTGAACTCACCCAGTCTGACTCTGAAGTGCAGGTTGTTTTCCAGACAGTGCGCGGCCGTCAGGACCCAGTTCTCGTCAATCAGCACGCCGCCGCAGTGGAAACGACCTTTGGCGTTCAGCAGCAGGACCTGGCGGGACAACGGCATGACTTTCCAAAGCGGAGGACGCGGCTGGCCTGAGGTACGAGTCGCCATTCGGACCTCACTTCAGAACAACTGGACTCAAATCTAAGGACATTTTAGTTCATGAAGCTAAACCAGAGGAAAACCATTTTGGCGATTTGGTCTCATCTGTCACTGACGCTGTCACTGACCCCTTTCAAATCTGCAGCTGGCGAGTACGACATGCGCAAACACACGGGACAGACAGGAGGTGCATTCACGGGGGGGGGGGGGGGGGGAGTACATTATAGTTTGGAATGTAACTTGAATCCAACGGCTGTAACGTTCCAACAATAATGCTAATCCCACCGCTAACTTACTAGCTATTAGCATGTAGCCGTATCGTATCAGCGAGCGCTGACAAAACGTCAAAGTCAAGGTGCGAGTGTGGCGCTGGTCGGCGCCGGTCGCTCACCTGCCAAGGACTCTCGCCCTTCTTGCCCACCTCGCCGCCCACCATCCAGGGCATGAGGCCGTCCATGGGCTTGCTGTACGACGAGCGTCCAATCAGCAGCTGCCCGCACGACGACGGCCCTGAGCACACGTGACGGGACGGCGGTGGGTGGAGCCCGCGTCTGTTGCCGGCGCCGCTTCCTCACCTTTGGCCACGCACTTCTTGGCGTCGTCGTGCAGTTTGTAGCCGCCCACGCAGCCGCACCACCGCCGCAGGCCGTCCCCACTCTCCGTGCACTCGTGGTCGCAGTCGCCGTTGTTCACGCTGCAGTTGGTCGCCGATTGAACTGCCGAGAAGCGCCGTCGTTAGAAACGGCGAGCAACCGAGCGCCGGGAGCACTTTTGCTGCTCAAAGCAACACGCCGCTGAGAATTGCTTGACTTATTGGGTGAGGCAGCGTGACTAGTGCAAATGGCGACGGGATCCGATTCTCTGAAAACAAGTCGATTAAGTATGAAAATGGTGACGTCGTCAGAGTGACACTTTTTCATTTATTCCCTGCTAGATTTTGCTCCCAAAATACCATCATCAAATATTGCCAGAATTTAGATGACACAACTGAATCATCATGCATGTACCACACTGTATTAGGGCCACGTACATTTACATATATATATATATATATATATATATATATATATATATATATATAAAAGCTCACAAATTTGCCACTTTATAAAGTGGCAAATTTGTGAGAAAAAAAACGTAAATTTGCAGTTTTAGAAAGTGGCAAATTTGTGAGAAAAATACTTGTAAATTTGCCACTTTATAAAGTGACAAATTAAAAAACAAATAGTGAACAATTTCAAAAGGATAAATATTCCTGATAATAATCATGCTTTTTGTTAAGTTAGGCCCGAAGGCTCTTTTGAACTACATTTTGTGTGTGGAATCCAAAACGGATTGTGTGTTTTTTTTTCAACTACGTCACGTTTTTGAGCCATCGTGTCCCCGTTTACTTCCAAAATATGAAAGAAATGTGATTGTTTCATCGAACATCAACATCAAAGCTAATTGAATGTTCATTAGTCTGCGTGCGATTCCAAGGTTAAGAATTCCGCCATCACGAATCATTGCTACTCGATTTTGCTGGCATTGAACTATTGCGGAGCGGCACGCACAAACACAAAAGTCATTCCGATGGTGTCGTCCAATCACAATCACTTCTTCTGGCTACAGTTCATCAGTGGCAGCCATTTTGGAATCAGCATCCCACATTTAGTTTGCGTCAACAGAAAATCAACACAACTTTGTTTCTATCTGACTGTGAATTAAAGCCACGTATCATTTTTTTTCAGAGTAGGGGGTAATATTCCAAAAAAACACCATCTTTGAAATGACTTTATGCATCACGTCATGCTAATTAGCAAACGTGCTAACGTGCTAAGTGGTTTACTATAGAAACATTGATGGAGAGAGAGAATCCCTCCTGTGTTAATGTTTCAGTGGTAAACCACTTAGCATGTTTGCTAAATTAGCGTGACATGATGCATAAAGTCATTTCAAAGATGGTGGTTTCATATGTAGACTTGCACGCGGTTCAGGAGTTCCTGTTGATCTGCCAGAACGGAATTCGGCCCACAGAGGCGTTCTCGCGCTCAAAGCCCCGCCCCAACTCCGCCCCCTCCCCTTCATTTTAGAACACTGCCATTAAGTTGAAACTGAAAACCTGACATTCGGGAAAAAAAACGAGTGTAAAAGAAAAAAATGTGCAAATTGGCATTGAAAAAGACATAATACAAAAAAAAAAGTTTAAAGAAATATATATATTTTTTTCAATACGACCTTTTTCAGTGTCAATGCAGCTTTTTTCCACAATGACAAATCACCAAATGTTATTGTCAGTGTTGTGGCCCCCCATAGCCCACCCTCTAAAAAAGATGTATTTGCAGGTGCGGCGCTTTCCAAATGGTGTCAACAAAGAATGTGGACTGACCGTGTTGGCAGAACTTGCCCTCGTACCCCTGGTGGCAGCTGCACACGTAATCCTGCAGCATGTCCACGCACCTCCCGTGGACGCAGCGGTTGGATTCGCACTGGTTGCCGTCTGAAATTCACACAAAGCGACCGGTCGGCCCCTTTCTCGCAATGCTTTGCGTCGGCGGCCGTCCCTCTTGTCTCACCTCGGTACACCGTCCAGAACTCCAGCTGGGAAAGAAAAAGAAAACTTTGAGAAACATTTGTGCATTTTTAATGGACAAAAAAAAAAGACAACCAATTTTTAATGTTTTGAAATAAGTGTTCTGGCCTTCCTTTGGAGGCGTGGTCTTACCGTGGCCTCCCGAACCTTGAAGATCTCTCGCGCCTCCTCGAACTCGCACGTCTCCTCCACGCACTCTCGCTCCATGGACGGCGGCTTGAGCTCCTCCAGGAAGGAGTTTGCGCGGCGCGAGCGCAGCAGCATGTGAGCCTCCGGCGGCCTCGAGAACACTGAGGAAGCGCAGCACAACCGCACGCTGCTTCACCTGCCGTGGGCTGCTCCCCTCCGCTCGCCCGCCGGGGGACTCACCTGATAGGCTGAGCGCGGACGCCGCCCACGCGGCGAGCGTCAGGCACACGCAGACGGCCGGCCGGCGCATGTTCCTCAAAACCTGCGGTCGATCACATCAGGTGCTCAGTGCTCGGACTACAAACATGGCTGCCCGGACGCCGCAGGTGATCAACAGATGACACAAATTGCTATTATTCCTTTCACTTTTTGACGCGCTTCGCGCTTCTCCTTCCACTTAATTCAGCCAATTCACAACATTTCAATTTCAACGCATTCCAAAAATTCACGTCATGATGAATAGTATTTGTCTCATTCCAAATGTTCCATTTTCCCCAAATTCACCATTTTTCACCCAAATATTCATGATAATATATTTCCTATAGCTGGTTGAAGTGGCTGGGGAAAAGGAAGTGTGGGCTTCCCTCCTGCAGCTGCTGCCCCCACGACCCGACCCCGGACAAGCGGTAGTAAATGGACGGATAGCTAGATGGAATCGATTTCATGCATGCCATTGTTGATCATTCCCGTTGGCACGTTGCACAAATATGCATTCTTTCCATTTAAAACTGAAATCATTCTGCTCATTTAATTCAACTTGGGAATGAAAATCAACGAAAATCAAAATTCTGCATTTTCACTTGCCTGCAAAAAATATTCATTGTTCATTCTCAAACCTATTCAATGAAACTAATTGACGCGGATCACATTTGAAAATCATTGAATTCACCCTGGAAGGATTTTCAACATGACAAAATGTTGTACAATACCAAGAATTCCTAATTTCATTCCTATATTAATACATGTTGTCCATTTTTCACTCCTCCCTCCACATGACTTGACCAACGTCGACATGTTGACGTCATCCAAGTCATCTCATATGTGATTTCCATTCCAGAAATTCACACAAATATCAAAATTCCCAAACTCTAAATATCGACATGACTTATTCACATCCAGTTTGCACAAATGTTGACCGATTCAAGCAAACTTCAACACGTTCAGCTCATTGCAGGTCATTCATCATCATCGTAAACAAGTCCACATTATGGAATGGCGGGAACGTCCATGAACTTTCAGCCCAAACTTCTTCTCTCCTTCGACCCCAAACCAACTCGATTTCATTCACAGAGCACACCTACAGCTGTAACAGCGCCATTTGTGATCCGACAATAAATAACTCAAGTGCTTCTGATCCACTTTCAATCCAAAATCAAGCTCCGATTCACTTTGAAACCTAAACCCACTTTCAACCCCAAACGACTTTGAATCCAACTCAAGTTGGGATCCACGTTGAAAGCAAATCTACTTGTGGTGGACTTTCAAGCCGGCAACTGAACCCAAGGCCAAAACCAGACTTCTCAAATTCAAGCGCAACCGAGACAAAGACGATGACGACGACGCAAAGGCGGCGAAGGCGGAGGCGCACGTCTTACTTGTTGGCGTTGGCTGTTTTTTTTCCGATGGCTTTTTGATGTCTTGGGACGTCGTCGTGGTGCGTCTGCGTGTTTGTGTGGCGTAAATGAGTGACTAGCGATGTTTACTGCGAGTCCACAGTCTGCGGCCCCACAATGTCCACACAGTAGCACCACCCCCCCCCCCCCCCCATCCCCGCCCCCGCAATCAAGTACAAAGAGTGGACTTGACTTCTTACTTGAGTATTTATTTTTTGGACCACTGTTCATTTCATCATCTTCTCATCTTCATCTTTTTGTCTTCATCATCTTCGTGCCCAGCAAAGATCACGTGTCAGTCACAAGACGAGCGATGGAGGACGCCGCCCCCGATCCCAGAGGAAGGAGGTCCGAGTTGGGCCACGAATGGAAGACTTCCCCGGGTCTCCCGCGTTCCCCCTCTGAAGATGTCTACTGTGGGCCCACCAAGGAGTTGTGCCGGGGAGCTCGGAGAACCTCCATATTTTGGGGGCCGCTGGCCGTCAACTGGGCCAACCCAGAGAAAGGAGGCGGGATCTAGTCCACAAATGAAAAGTGGAAAAAGCACCTCTTCCTCATTGTTCCCTTGGAGATGACCACCACAGGACCAGCATGTGCCCACGGGGTCAAAGGGCTGCAAGGGTCAGACAGCATGCTAGCGACTAGCGGGAGGTCAACACCTTCCCACCATGTTAAGACCATTTGTGATGATGATTGTTGAAGTCGCCACTCGCCCGGCAGACTCCAGTTTGGTGTTCGTGCTTGCAGTGTGAAGGCTCCGCGGGGCCTAAAGGAGAGTGCGGAGAGCCGGGTTGCCAAGGTTTGTTTGATATGTGACTGTTTGGAAAAGTCCAAAACATGTCAACCTTTTATTAGGTCAATCAGGAAGTCCCGGAAGAAGAGTGACCTGGTACGAAGGGCATCTGGGGTTCATCTACGGCTAGGGTAAGACTGTCCTCTGATCCTGTCCAGAGACATGAGTGGATCTCATTTCTCCTCATGTCTTTCTTTCTTTCTGCTATCTTGCTGGAATGGAAGCCTGGGGGAGAAGGGGCCACCTGGACGTTCTGGTATCGTTGAGACCAGCAAGGGGACTAAAAGGTATGTTTCCTTTGCTTACTCCTTCTTTTCTGCTGAATCACTGCAATGGGTTATTTAATGGACATTTTACAGAAATGTCTAAGTCCACTATAAAAAAAATAAAATCATGATCTAGTGATTGAAGAGTAAGGAATGATGACAGAATCCTTCACTCATTCTCAACTCGTTAACCCTTCAGGTTAGCACAAACATTTGTTGTTCACTTTTTTCATTGAAACAACTAAAGCACAGGTGTCAGACTCCGGTCCTCGAGACCCGCATGTTTGAGATGTTTCCCTCCTCCGACACACAAGCTCTGCAAGAGCCTGATAATGATCCTGATCATTTGAATCAGGCGTGTTGAAAGAGGGAAACATCTCAAACACGCATGTCTCCGGTTCTCGAGGGCCGGTGGCAGGCAACTGCCAACTAAAGGAACCAGCGATTCCACCTCCAGCCACAGGGTGATGCAGAACCGCTTCTAGCTGCCTTGATGATGTAATCATTCAAGTCGAAGAACAGTCTTCAATCCGACACTGTCATGTGTCTAAGTTCTTTATTGGGCATATCAAACGTGACTTACAAATGCAAAATTCAGCTGACTTCAGCTATCATCACAGTTTACATGCTAGCGGCATGTCAATAATTATAATGCTTGAGCGTGAGAATGACAACAAATTGTTTTTTTTTTATTATTGTTGCACATGCTAATTAGCAGCTACTGTGGCTAACTCAACACAAAACTCCAAGCAGCCTTTTTTAGTTTTCTTTGGGTGCCATGTCGTCGCCGCCCGACACATTCCCTTCCTCGTCGTCGTCGTCGCCGATCATGCCTCGAAGGTACGATCGCTTAAACTCCTGGAACACAAGCTCCTCCTCCATTTCGCTTAACACACAACCCGGCATACTCAATAAGCACTTGAGCAACAACGGCAAATGACTTACTGGAAATAACATGTTGACACAAATGCTAAACTAGTTTCTAGCATTAGCATATTAGCATGAGCATCAAGCTAATTATTGCCCCTTGTGGCCTTTAGCACAAACCCTGACACTATTTGGCATTAGCACTTTTGCACCAAGGTGAAACGGCGTATTAGCATCAACATGTTGGCATAAAACCTTTCTTTCTTTTAGCCTACTACTAAAAGTAGCAATCTTGGCCATTAGCATGTTAGCACCAATGTCAACCTGTATGCTAGTACAAGCATCTAATAGCATGTTAGTAGCCCAGTTGATTTGCTTTAGCACATTAGCACTGATGTCAAGCTGCCTGTTGTCATCAAAAGAAAACATGAACTTCCCCGTTAGCATTAGCACCAACATCAAATTGCTCATTAGCTTTAGCATGTTTACACAAATGACAAACTACACGTTGCATTGAACACAAACTCTGAACTATGTGTTAGCATAAATGTCGCAAGTATTGATTTGGAATTTAATTGACAAAGCAAAAAACACACGCACACAAAAACATACACAAAAACGAGTCACCTTTCCTTGACTTGTGGCAAGAACAAGAAGACGAAAAGAAGAGTTAATGAGATTTGTGGAATGTTTGTTGACGTCTTCAAGAAGATGAGGAGCGTGATCCTCACCTGTGTCAGGTTTAGGGTGCATCAGTTTGAAGGGAAGCTCCAAGGACACTTCACTGTCACACAAACAACTTTGAAAACAAACACACAACACCTCATCGATGCTAAATGCTACATGGCGGCTGTCAGTCAGACTTGTCAGAACGATTAGCCGACGAGTGGACTTCACGACACCACGTCAACGTTTATAGCTTGAAGTCCGCCAAGCGCTAATCGCTTGTCTGCCGCCGACGCTGTGGAGCCGCAAAATGTCCGGCAGGCGACAACAGACTTCATACGTCTACGCGGGTGAAAATATGCTGTTGGTGGACGACAACAGCGGTTAGCCTCGCTAGCTTAGCATGCTAGGCGGGTGTTGTCTGTAAGCTGATGCGTCCATAGCGCGGATTTATATATGGACGGACTCACAATTGCACCCTTGCGGCCTGAAGCCAAACGGCAGCCGTTTTACGTTGCCACTGTTACTGACAACTTCTGCAAAGTGCGTGTTTGACACTTGGATCCCTGCGTGGAATCATGAGAGCCTCTCAAAGAAGGAACTTCCCTTTTTTTTTCCTGCCGGTCTTTGCCTTCATTTCAGTGTTGATGCTTCTGACAACATAATGCAGACCAATCGTTCTTGGCTGCGTTCAGACTGCAGGCATATCTGATTCCAATCACAATCCTCTTCAAATTGGATTTTTAGGGCAGACGGTCCACACTGTTTTTAGCAAGTGTCCAAATCCGATCTGGCCCTGTTCAGACTGAGCCACATTATTGACCCATCTGACAGGTTGCTGTAGCAACAAAGTCTTTTTTGGGGGAGAGAGAGAGAGAAAGAGAGAGAGCTCAGCATTATTCATTCGGCAGCCTTCCCGAGTCAACATGTCATCATCATCGCTCTCTTTTTTTTCTTTTTTTTGCCTGTGTGTGTCATAAATCCCAGACCCTTCACCTTAACCGTATACAAAGAGGCTCTTTGAGAGAGTCTTGAAGTTGTCAGGAGACCAGAGGAAGGATCAAAGGAAAGAAAGATGAAACCAAGTGAAATCCAGCACCAACCAGACACCACCTGCCACCCACAAAGTTACAAAACCAGAATCTAAATTCCAACAAATTAGGGAGACCTCAAGAAACCAGAAGAAAGACTAAAGGAAGGAAGCAAGGATAGATGAAGCCGAGTGAGATCCACAAACGCCAGCCTCCACTGATTCAGCGGCCAGTAGGAGAAGCAAATTCTGTTTGAGTTTCAGTCGATGCTGCTGTGGTGGATCTGGCAACCTCCACCAAAGAGGGGAGGGCTCGTCCACCTCGGCCCGACAAGGTAGCAACGGCGTCTAACAGCGGCACGGCCTGGCGCCTGGAGTGTCTGACGTCATATAATTGTGCTGTCGTTTCCTCACAAGCGTATTACGCACTTTTTTTTATTTTAACGACCATACATTATGTCTCTGGCTATGACTGGGCAGTAATTTGCTGTTTTTGCTTGCGCATGTGAAAAACTGAAGGGCTAGCGGAGCCATCCGGGTGTTTGACCGCGAGGAACCGGGCAGGTGGAACCGAAGCGATACTGACGTGACGGACAGTCAAACCCGATCTGTGTGTTTGTGGTTGTTCCGACTGAGACGCTTCCTGTCCAAATCGGATACGAAACGACCTCCCGAATGCGGTTTCAATCGGGCCTGCAAAAATGCGATTTCATGTGCTTTGTGACTGTTCAGACTACAAAAGAGACATCCGCTTTCAGTCGGGACGGGCTCAAAATCGGATTTTGTCTGGCAGGCTGAACGAGTGTTCATTTGGACAACGAAAACGAAACAAAAACGATTCTGTCGACGAAAACTAGGCTAGACTGGACTAAAACCATCATTAACTGGGATTAAATCAGTCGGCCTTTTGGTGGACAAAAGAGACGAGACGAAGATGTACTTCACTTCATAAAAACTGGACTCAAATCTACGGACGTTTTAGTTCATGACTAAAAACGAGAGGAAAATGTGTTTGTCAAATCTTGTCTCTGCCAATCTGCCACTGTGACAGTGTCACATGACAGTGTCACGTGACACTGTCATGTGACACGTCCCCTTTTAAATCGGCAGTCAGCGAGTGCAACATGCACAAACGTGGGACAGACCGACCGTGAAAGGTTAAAAAAAAAAAGTCAATTCTATAGTGAGCTAAGCAGTCAGCCACGGACGGCGCTGCTGACTAAACATAGATGAACAAAATGAGCTTTTCTTGGACTAAAACAAAGAGTAAAATGCTAGATTTATAGTCGACTAAAAAAAGGGCATGAGGTCGACGAACTATGATAAAAACTAACGAGCATCATTGAAACTGGACTAAAACTGAGACAAAACTTAAAAATGGCAATGCAAGATGGCTGCCATTGGCTTCAAGCAGCATTGTTGGTCCAGAGTCGGGTGTGTCAGCAAGCGTGTATACGCACCTTGAGCTCATCAGGCTGCCACATTGTAGAAAGGAGAGAAGAATTAAGGTGAAAAATGAGACCTTTAAAGATTTCCACTTTGCGGAAAACAAAACAAAGTAGCGCTCTTGCTCGTGTCTTTTGAGTTTTGTGAGTTTTGTGAGTTAATCACCCTCCGATGATGAGCTTGACCGTCACCCTGTAGGACACCATGAGGCCGAGAACCTCCTTCAGGACGCCCGGCTTGATGCTGGAACATTAGCATTAGCATTAGCATTAGCATCAGAAGCTCAATGCGATTTGTCGTCTCTCGCTCACGTGCTGGATGACGCCAAGTTGGTGTCTTCGTGCTTGAGTTTCCCGTCCAGGGCGATGCCCCGCCTCTCCCGGTTGTTGGCCAGCAGGGGGAGCAGCAGGATGTCTTTTTGGAGCGTCTTGCCCGCAGACACCGTTTCCCTGAACGACAAACTTGCTCAAAGGCTAAACTAGTTCTAAGCCTTCATTTGAAATCCGATCTCAGTTTGAAACCCTAACCCTAGATTTAACCCATACTTTAAAACCCTACTTTCAAACCCTGAATTGAAACCCTACTTCCAAACCCTAATCCTAGTTTAAAACCCTACGTGCAGGAGTTTGAAAGCCTAAACATAGCAACAAACCTTACTTTAAAAAAAAATGAAAAGCCTAACTTATTTAAAACCGCACCTTGAAACACTAACGGGAGTTTAGAACCCTAACCTTAGCTTCAAACCTTACTTTAAAAACTACCAATTAAAACCCTACCGTGAAACCTTAACAGGAGTTCAAAACCCCACTTTGGAAGCCTACCTTAAAACTCCAATCCAAGTTTGAAGCCCTGCCACTGGTTTGAAAACCTCGTTTGAAAGCCTATTTTGAAAACCTAATTCTCAAAACCCTGATTTGAAAGTTGAACCCCAGTTTGAAATGTTAACCCTGGTTTGGAAAGCCTCGCCTCGGTTTGAAAAACAAACTTGGCCTGCTCATGTCAGCACGCCGGCTTCTCACCCTTCTTCGATGGCGACGCATTTGACGTAGCTGTCGTTGGAGTACAGCACCACCGTGGCCACCTGGTCCACTGCGGACAACAACATCGACACTAAAGCTACTGCATGATGCATTCGACAAGTGGCAAGTAAGCAGCTGTGGGTTAGCTGGACACAATGCAGTGTGTTGGTTGCCGGGCAGAATACGACCTTGTCGTTTCCTTGAGACAGCGTCCATATTGCTTTGGGTCATTTTGCCTCCCAGAAAAAAAAAAAAGCATTTTGAAACCCCACCACCTCCAATTTCAGTGAAATTTGGTGTAATTCGTTGACTCGAAAGCCAACATCTCAAATCCCAGTTTGATACGATCAACGCTTGCTGACTTTTTTGTCAAAATGGCCGTCGACTGCGAATTTCAAAATGACGGGTCTTAAAAAAAAAAAAAAAAAAGAAGAATCTCTGGAAAGGCAAAATCATAAGGGATCCAATTTGTTGCATTTGCTTTTGCTTTCCAACAGTACAGTTTTGTGAAGATTGACCCAGTAGTTCCGCTAATTGAAGATTTCAAATAAAGCCACGCCCCTTTTTGCCCAAAAATGCCAGAATCCAGTGGGCCGTAGCTCCCGAACCCCTGCAACCAGTGACCTCAAATTTTAAATGTAGTGTTGTTCCATCACTATCAACAAGTGTACCAAGTTTCATTCAAATCTAAATCTGATTGGTTAAGATTTTCAGATTTTTGTGGGGAATGATTTGGCATGGAACGACGCTGTGACACCACCACGAAGTTGGATACTTAAAAAATAGGTCAACTGAAAATGTCTGCCTCAAAGGTACGCCGGAATCGTGTTTGTGGCGCCGCCCATATTTCTGCACGGACCTTTTTTGCAGACACGCATTGGACAGGAAGTTTTTGAGCTGACTTTTTTTTTAAAGCATGATTACGTGTAACATACACGTCATGATGTTTGTGTGAAGCGTGAACTAAATCGTAGTTAGTGTTTGTTAACCTTAAATGGTAACCCCTAGCGTGCTAATGCTAATATTAAATTATTTTAAAAAGCGCACTAATGCTAACCACAATTTGCTAACCATTTAGCATTTGGAAGTTAGCTTGTGGGCTAATGGCTAATGATTAGCCAGAAATTAGAATTAACAGCTGTTTGGGAGTTAGCGTGCAGGCTAAGTTAGCCCGTGAGCTAACCGCTAGCTCACGAATGAGCGGGTATTTGGGAGTTAGCGTGCGCGTTAACGGTTAGCTCACAAGTTTTTTATTACAAAAAATTTTGACCCCAACTTTTTCTTTTTTTTCTGCTTCAAACATCGGTTATCGGCCTTCTTGACTACCGATAATCGGTATTGGTGGATCTTATCTGATCTTATCTTATCTTATTGGTATCGGTCCTGAAAAAAGCATATCGGTCTATCTCTCATAATTAGTAGTTATATCCCCTCAGTTGAACTCCCATTCAAACCTGAGTTGATCAACAACGAAAAGAAAAATGCGTTATGTCGGCGTGCTATGATGTCACGGCACAATGCAAGCGGCGCGCGTCACGAAACAAGAAGAAGGTACCAGAGACGACCACGTTCTTGACATTCTTGCTGGAGTTGTTGACCACGTTGAGGTGCAGCCTCATGGTCTCGCCGTGGTAGAAAATCTGCAGATGGAAAGCAGGAGGAAGTCAACCGGAGCGTGCAACGCGGCCGTGGCAACGGGCCTGCTGGTACCGGGCCACGCCCCCCTCCCACCTCTTTGTCCAGCCGGGCCGTCACGTGTAGCGGCTTGTCCGACACGGGGAAGTCCCGCGAGATTTCCACAGGGGCGCCCTCCTCAGTCTCGGGGGCGTACTGCACCTTTCTGATCATCAGCTTGACCGAGCTCCTGGAGGACAAAGTCCACGTGAGATGGGGCCCGACAGAATCGGCGCCGGCTGACCTTACCGTTTGCGGATTTTGCCGTCCTGACTCTCGGCACTGAATGCTTTCACCTCAAACTCCACCGCGCATTGCTGAGGGGACGAGACGCAAGGCGTTGTGGGATGCCACGTGGTGGCGGACATGCACACGCAGACGAGCCACCAAACTCAAAACCCTGACCCTGTTTTGAAACCTTAAATGGATACTTGAGAACCCAAGCCTAGTTGTAAGCCTTCATTTGAAATCCTAATCGTAGTTTTAAACCCTAACCCAAGTTTAAATCTCTACGCCTTAACACTATTTTGAACCCTTATTTGAAACCCTAACCCAATAGTTTGAAACCTCAATTTGTAGCCCTAACTCTAGTTTGAAACACTAATTCCAAAAGCTAAGCCTACTTTTAAACCCTAATTCAAACTTGAACCCCTGTTTGAAAACCCTAACCCAACTTTGAAACTCTAGCATGAAACCCTAACCCTAGCGTTAAACCCTAATTTGGAGCCCTACCCCATTTGGAAACACAACTTTGAAACCCAAAACTTTCTATGAAATCGTCATCCTAGATTGAATTCCTTGATTGAAACCCTAATTTTAAACCCTACGCATAGTTTGAATCCTTAAATGGAAACGCGACTCCTAGTTTGAAACCCTAACCCTCATCTTAAAGTGACAATGTGTCATTTTTAGCACCATCTAGTGGTGAACTAATAATTCATTTAATTTAAATACAAATTTAACTCTTTCACTGCCACTGACGTTTAAAGACGTCAAGTAAAAACCTACGGAGGGCTGCCAATGACGTCAAAAGACGTCATCCAATTTTTTAAATTATTTTTATTTTTTTAAACGGGTGGAGGGAAGCTTTCCGCATCTGTGGTGAAAGTTTCAATTAGGTCTGTTGTGCCTAAGGACTATTTTTGGCCCCTAGAGGGCAGCGATGACTGTCTTTTGACAAGATCGGGTGGGCGTCAGTAGAGGCGGAGCTAGAGTGTCGAGCAGGAGATCAGAATGGAAAACAAAGGAAAAATGGCGACCGGTTGCGAGCAGCTCACGCCCGAGCCGTTTTTTTCAAAGACCAAAAGCATCGACCAACGCTAAAAGAGCACATTGATGACGACGATGATCATCATCGATGATGATGATGGTGAATCCGAGCTTGACGGCGAAATTGGAACCGCTGACGCGGCGGCTATGACGGTGTCTTAACGCGGAGCGCAACCGAGCACGCACAGGCGGACGTTCGATCGGACGACGGAGAGTGCCCCGAGTCCGATGCATATTCATCGGAGGAAGTGTGTACAGTCTGCTACTTGCTTTTGATTCCCCGGAAAAAAAGCCCGTCAAGAAAGTGTAACGTTTGCACGCAAAACGGACAAAGTGAAAGTGAAACTATAATCTGTTGTGCGAGTCCAGCGGCGTCTCCTTGCACGCAGGAGAGCGTTACAAAAAGAAAAACTGTATTTGAAACATCCACATAATTGTAAGTAGTACCACAGTTGCACACATTTGTAAATAGTTTGCCAAATTGTTTTGTCAAATTGTTACACTGTTGAATGGAAATAAACGTATTTTGCAAACTAAAAACACTTTTTCATTGTTGGTGAAAGCGTTTTACAGAAGTAAAGCACTATTTAGGTGTTTGTGGCATCATTCATGGACAAAAAGAAGTGTACAATTCACTAGAGTGCATGAAATAACATCGTTTCACAAAAAGCTCTTTTTCTCCGTTTTTGTTTCAAAACAGAGAATTTCGGTGAAAGTAACCATTTTCTATTGTTGATTACTGAAGAACGGAATAAGGTAGAAACAAACTTTTTTTTCTGATGAAAGCTGAGAGTCCAATCTTTCATTTGGTAGTATGTGTGTTTCCATAGTCCAAACACAACATTTTCTGTGGACCTTGAAAGATCAGTCAAAATGCTTAAATCGGCTGGCACTGGCGACGTCCCGTTTCTGAAAACGTCTGGCAGTCAAAGAGTTAAGCATGAACGTTTTTTTTTTTAATATATATGTATTATCGTAGGTGTAGTAATGACTAATTATATTACATGGTTGTAGTCTCACTTTACAAGCGGCTGACATGTTTCGCCGCCATTTTCCTGCTACGGATGCCGAACGTCGTTCGCCCTGGCGGTGCCTGGATTGGACGTCTGAGCCAATGGGTCGAGCGCTTCGTACCTTCTGATTGCTTCGGGCTCCCGTCACTTGACACCTTCTGCTTTGCTCTTGCAAGCTTTTACTTCTTTTTATTTACTAGCTTCTCCCGCTAGCCGCTCTTGTTGGAAACTCCGGCCTATGGCTCCAACTAACTCCCGCTAGCAGCTCTTATGAGTTGCTTCGGCTAATTCCGGCTCACTCGGCGAGAATTGGTGGTCGGCTCGCAAAGTGTCGCCGTAGTTTGCGTACTTTGAAATACGTGCGCTTCGGCTGCATGACACGATATAGCGACATCTATTACACACTGTCACTTTAAAGCCCGCTCGGAAAGCCGAAACGGGCCTCGAAAACACTTAACTTGACTCGCCACACTTGCACTCGCACACGCACAGTCAGAACCGGCGGCGGCGTCACCTTGCCGACGTCGTGCGGCGCCGGCTGCATGGCCACCGAACACGGCAGGTTGTGGGGAAACTGCGAGGAAAGCAGACAGGACAGGACGCGTGTGGCTTGGCGCCAACGGTTCGAGACGATGCCGGCGCCAACGCCGGCGCCAACGCGCGTACCTCGAAGAAGAAGGGGTACGCGTCGTCGCCCAGCTTGCGCAGCAGCTTGGCCTGCGTGCGCGTGTGGACGCCCTGCTCGCGGTCCTGCAGGGGCGGGTACACCTGCCGCGTGGACAGGTAGAGCTCGCGGCGGAAGGCCACGCCCATCACGTCCATGTCGTCGCGGCCGTAGCGGAAGGTGCACGACAGCGTGACGAACACTAGGGGGCGCCAGACAGCGCGGTCACTACCGGAGGGCGGCGGGTGCGGCCGACGGGCTCACCTTTCCTCCCCTGAAGGGCCTCGCGGTCGATGGCGATGACGCCGTCTAGGAGGGCGACCGCACAGGCGGGTTAGCGTTGCCGACGCTGCCTGGATAGGCGGAAAGGCGGCTAAGTCGCTCGGCGGCTAGACAGCTCATTAGATAGGTGGCTAGTTGGCAAGGTTTATCGGCAGCTCAGTGTTGAAATAGCGAGGTAGCAAGCTAGCAAGGCGGCTAGGCAGCTATGTGGCTAGGCTGCTATGTGGCTAGGCGGCTATGTGGCTAGGCGGCTATGTAGTTAAGCAGTTAGTGGCCATGTGGCTAGGCAGTATGGTAGCTATGTAGCTTGGGCTATCTGGCAAGGTGGCCATTTTGCTAGGCGGCATTGTAGCTATGTGGCGAGGTGGCTAGGGGTCTGTGCTGTGAGGTGTGGAGGCGGCTCGGTGCATCAGTGGCAAAGTGGCCTCACCTACTGGATCCACAGAGTCCACGCGGTCCACAAAGTCCCGCCTCCCCATGTACACGCCCACCTGAAGAGCACCACACCAGAATGATGACATCATCCAGCCAGCCAGTCATTCATTCATTCATCATCACCATCAACCCCTCCATCATGCATCTGCCATTCATTCATCTGTTGGTCGTCCATCCAAGCACGCGTGACCGTGACGACGCGTTTGCCGTGTTATCGATCAGCGCGAAGATGATGATGATGATGATGATGGTGATGATGTTAGCACATTAGCATGAACTGACCGACTTGTCCTTGCAGATCTTCTTGAAGACGACATTCTTGGGGCTCATGATGCTGCCAAGCGACAAGACAAACAGGAAGTGGTCACCGTGCCTGTGGGTGTTGCCGCGGCAACGCCGCCGAGACGCCCGCGCAACTCACCTGCGGCAAGACGATGATGAAGATGAGAACGAGTGTGACGACGTAGGCGGGCGTCGTCTCTATATGTCAACGACGGACGGTCGTCACGGCTCCCTTCTTGGAAACGGCCAATCGGAAGCTTCCGTTTTGCTGGACCCGCCCCCCCCCCCCATGGCCACGCCCACTGCAGCTCACTCAAATCAACCGCTGAGAGGATTGAAAAGTCTGCTGACCGCGTCAGCACAACCGCGCAGATTAGGTTGTGTGTGTGTGTGTGTGCGTTTTTTCCAGGTTTAACTACCATTGTGGGGACCAACTTGGTATAGTGGGGCCATTTTGGTGGTCCTCACATGTTCAGACCTCTTTTTGAGGGTCAACATTTGGTTTTAGAGATTATGTTTGAATTGGGTTATGGTTGAGGTTCGGGTAGGGAATGGGGGTAGCCAATCATTTGTGATGGTTGGAGTTAGGGGGAGGGGCTAGCAAATGCATCACGTCGATGAGACGTCCCCACGATGATACAAAGACAAGTGTGTGTTTGCATATCATGCCAGTCCAATTTATGAGCGGTGTGAAAGTCGAGGTTGTCGTCTCATCTTGGGATGTTTTTGCTCCTCCTGCTCGTGTTTTTGTGGTTGGCTTTTCGCTGGCAGTCGGGGTCGCACGTTTTCACATGCCGTCCCCTGCGCGGGTGGCCGAGAAAGTACAAGTAGAAGAGTAGAGACTCATTTGAATAGATGAGACCTTTTTCCACGTTGAGCACATGACACTCCACAGCGGTGTCCTGGACGGATCTTTCTGCAGTCCTCCCGCTTGTTATTTTCAGTATCGCGAGCATTCGAAATCAACGAAGCGCTGAAAGTTCCCATCGGAACTTTACAACTGCTGCCGAAAACCGGGGAGCCCAAAACAAGGCCGTTGGCGTGCATTTGGAACGCGACATTTTCAAATTTGTAGCTACTTTTTGGTAATGAAACTTAAAATGTTTGCTTTTGACGTATTTGCATCTAAAAGTGTTGATCGTGAGCTTCAATTCATTCTCAGGCCGCTTTTGGAACATGAAACATCAAACGGAGCCATTTCAAAGTTGAGGAACTTCAAATTGGAATATTTCATAATGAAACTTGTTAAATATGATTTTGTTCAAATATTTGCAATGAAAGCGGCTCATGTTTATTTGGGCTGTCAAAGCATCACATTTTTTAATCAGATGAATGACATCTAAGAATTTTGATTCTTCGTGATTAATGGCTTCATTAAAAAGGCTTTTGTTTTTTTCATTAAATATAGCCCGGGTCAAATTGAGTCGGAAATGATTGCTGTTCTTGAGAAACCAATCCAACGGGATTTGGATCCCCCCCAACTCTTTCTTCTTTCTTCTTTGTTTGTTGCGACGATGACTTGATTGTCACCGAGGACTTGGAAAGGTTCCGGGTGCGAGTTTTCAGCGCAGGCCGCACGCGTGCCAGGATGTAATCTGCTTTTGTGCCTGTCAGCAGCTGGCCTGGATTACGTCCTGCGTCGTCGTCAGCGTGATTACTCACACCGGATTACAACAAAAGTACACACACAGTGAAAGAGATGTTTTGAAAAGACAAAATTTTCTTTTATTACCATTTTATTTTCACTTCAAGCGCGTGCGTGTGTGTGTGTGTGTGTGTGTGTGTGTGTGTGTGTGTGTGTGTGTGCGTGCGTGCGTGCGTGCGTGCGTGCGCACGCGTCAGACGTAAGCTCTGGCCGTCTCCGACGTGGGCGGGGCCTTGTAAACACTGAAACACAGCAAACAAACAGCGTGAGGATAAAGAAAACCTCACTCGTTCTTGAAGCCAAACTTTCAAACCCGTTTTCATTTGAAAACGTAGACAACTTGATCCAGTTTGAAAACCACAAATCAAAAGATTAAAAAGGTCTTCTTTTGAAACCCAACCCAATTTTAATCCTCGGGTCAATTGAGAAATAGCAACTGAGCAGCTTTACATTGAACTCATTTACGGCTATAAACATAAAAAATTCATTTGAACTATTTTTTTTAGAACAGATCCAAAAAAAAAATATTAATCGTGAGTTAACAAGTGAAGTCAAGCGATTAATTACTATTTAAAAAAATGAACCTCCTGTCGCACCAAATTTTTTATAATCTTTTTTTTTTATGAACTTATGGCAGTGAATGAGTTAAAAGAGAATAAAAAGTATAAATGAATATATACTCAATATAAAAACATGCAATGTAAATACATAATATCAATAAAGTGAGTCAATGAGTAGGATAAAGTGGCAACAATATGCATATTTCATATACAGTATATATTAAGAAGAAGATCTGCAGGCGTATTAAAAAGCAAAATTGCTTTGGGGACAAAAGTGGCTCTTCTTCTCTCTGTCCTGCAGGCAACGCAGCAAAGGCGCCACCTAGAGGGCGAGCCACTGAAATGCGGGCTGAAGTACGTGAGAGGGGTCATTGATGGTTGCTTAAAAAACGTGTTCGAACCAACGACCCCGGAGCACGCGGATGCAGTGTGCTGCGGTCTGTTTCTGTTCTGGAGGCTGAAGGAATCAAGCCAGCAGGTTATGGCGAAGGTCGCGATGCTTTGGAGGAAAGGTCATCGCCATGCGTGCGCTCACTTCAAAGGAATTGAGTTTCCTGAGGAGGTGCGGCCGCTGATGACTCCTCCTCCTCCTCCTCCTCCTCCTCCTCCTCAACAATAGTGGCCAAGTTCAAACCTTGAGCCTTATTTTGAAACTTTGAAATCCTAACCCTTGTTTGAAACCCTCATTTGAAGACACGCCCCTCATTTGGAACCTCAACCTTAGCATGAAAGCCTACACAGAAAACCTACACCAAGTTTGAAGGCCGAACTCTAGTTTTGAATCCTAAATTGAAGCACGACGACCGCCAATGCAAAATCCGAATTAAAAACCCCAGTTGGAAAATCTCATTTGTAAACCCCTAGTTTGAAGCCACAACCCTACTTTGAAACCCTAATTTGAAACCCTAACCTTGTTTGAAGCCCTAAGCCTAATTTTAAATCGTAAATTGAAGCCCACCTGGAAGTCTAAACCTTGTTAGAAAACCTCATTTGAAGCACTAACCCTAGTTTCAAACCCTAAATTGAACCCAAATGCTAAACCCTCATTTGAAAACAAAATTTGAAACTTACCCCCATCTTGAAACTCTTATTTTGTAACCCACCCTGAGCCAAGTTTTAAATCCTCATTTCAAAACCCCTCCTCCCCCTTGAAGTCTAAACCCTCATTTTAAACCCTACTTTGAAACCCTCATTTCAAACCCTACCCATAGTTTGAAGCCGTAACTGTAGTTTCAACCCCTATTTTGAAGCCCCACCCCAATGGAAAATGCTAACCCCTCCCCCCTTGGAAGCTGGCCGGCGGGCGGGTGTGCGCCGTACCCTTTCTGGACAGCGGGCGACGCCCTCTTGCAGGCAGTGCTCAGCAAGCCGCCCCCCAGTACGGAAAGGCATGCGGCCCCCCAGCCCAAGTAGAGGCCCACGCCCATCTCGAACCTGCAACACGAAAGCCAGCGGTGAGAACGAGTTGTGACTGACGTGCGTGCGTGTGCGCGACTGACTTGACGCCCATGTAGAGCGGGTTGTAGAAGTCCTGCACCACCATGTTGGCGTACCACGACACCGCCGTCAGGCAGCAAACACCTGCGGGCACAAAGCCGGCAAAATGTCACCAAAGACGACAAGGACAATAATCAACACTTTGGAATTGAAATACCAAAAATAAATCAGAATTATCGGGCTGGGTATCGATCAAGCTAGTCATGTGGTTACTAAGCTTTCATATTTCTGTTGTGCTATTTTGATAGTTCGGGCTTCTTCAACTCTTACTAATATTGTTTTAAATGCGACTAAAGCTAGACCAAAACCATTTGGATTTTTTTGTTGACTAAAAAGATGACGTGTCGCAAAAAGAGCAAAAGTGAAATGTCTGCCAAAATCAAGGTTTCTTTGAATGCGTCTAACCGGCCAGGATGCTGAGGACGCCGCCGGTGACGGCCATCTTGGCCTTGGAGGCGTCTCCGGCCGCGCCGATCTTGATGCACTTCAGGCCCAGCAGAGAAACCACCATGGACGCCAGACCCAGCAGCAGAGAAACGATCATGAGGGCTCGGCACGCCTGCACGTGACCTGACGCAAAGCAAAAAAGAAAAAGAAAAAAACACAACCGCCTCAATAATGTCCAAGAGCCAAGAAAAAAAAAAAATCAACCAAGACAGAAGACTAGAAACGAAAACAACATCGACGGCGAAAGAACAAAAATATGGAATGGATCAGATTTCAAGAAATAGAAATGGAGATTGAAAGAGAAAATGGGATTTAAAAAAAAGAGGAAAATGAAGATTAATGGAAGAAAAGAATGGAGGTAAAGGAAGCGAAAAGGAGAAAATCAACATTTGACATCAATCCAGATAACGAAGCACAAAACAAAACGTAAAAGAAACAATTGAGCCAGAAAAGGGGACAGTCGAAGGTTAAAGAGGAAGCGGCACGTGAACGGCAACGCAAAGTGGAGAATGAAGGCAAACAGGAGGTGTTAATGAGGCCAGTTAATGTTTACCCGTCGTCATCATAAAATGGCCGCCGCGCCCTTTTACTACCCGCCAACTGCAGGAAGAAAGCTTGCTCATGCTGATGCTAATGCTAATGCTAATGCTAGCCTTTTCTTCTGGTCGATGCCAACAAATGGGTGGGAAGGAGACAATGAAGGAGTCAGGAGGAAGAAGTTCGCAATGAAGGCCAAAGACAAATTGAAGGCTAAAGACAAATTGAAGGCTAAAGACAAATTGAAGGCTAGCATTGGAGGAGAGCAAAGGCTTAAGAAGGAAACAATGAAGGCCAATAGAAGAAGGAAGGAATGCTGAAGAAGTAGACAGTGAAGGCAAAAAGTAGAAAAGAGCTAACAGACAAAAAGATTGAAGCCTAAAAACCAAACAAATGAAGGCTATAGAAAAAGCGACAGAAGGATAAATGAAGTCCAAAGAAGAATAAAAGTAGGCTAAAGAATTAGGGAAAATATCTCAAGTAAAATGAAGGCTAAAAGTGTGTGTGGGGGGGTGATGAAGGAAAAAAAAGAACTTGAAGGCTTTAGCAGAGTGAGGGCCAAGGAAGGACAAAAAGGAAGGCTTATGAAGATAATGAAGGCTTAAGCAGAAAAGGAGAATGAAGGCAAACTGAAGAAGAAAAAAGGAGAAGAGACGAAGGCCACACTAGAATCAATGAAGGCTAAAAGTGCAAGAGAATGAAAGCAAACCAAGAAGAAATGAAGGCTTAATGAATCCAATTGGAAAGTTGAGGATGAAAAGTGTGAGAACTCGACGGGTTAGTTTCGGTAACGAAGCCAGTTAATGATTGACGCTTATCATCTTTTACGAGCTGCCACGCAAAACAGCACGAAAGGCCGCTAACGCTCGCGCCGCTAACGCTCGCGCCGCTAACGCTCGCGCCGCTAACGCTCGCGCCGCTAACGCTCGCGCCGCTTCTTGCGTGGCAGCAACAACAAAAAACAAAAAAACATTTCATGGTCGCCAACAGTTTTTCTTGTTCAAAGCGTTAAAAGCGAAACGTTCACCGCCTTCGCCGGCAAGTGGCTGCGAAGCGGTTGACTTGCGGCCCGACGGCTCGGCCACCTACCGGGCAGCGACAGCAAGGACTCGAAGTCCCGGCACTCGGCGATGCCGGCGCTGTTCTCGGCGCACGAGTGCCACAGGTTCTCAAACTGCCGCTGCGAGATGATGACGCTGCCCGACACCGTCGAGATCTTCCAGTAGTCGTTGGCCAGCGCCGCGCCCGTCAGCAGCCAGCTCAGCAGGCACATGATGAAGCCCGTCGCCTCCACCGCCGTCGACATCGTCGCCGCCTCAACCGACCCGACCAAAGACAAGAAGGGAAAGACGAGTTTGGATCTCCACCGCCGAGAAGTCTACCAGGAACAATGCAGCTGCTCTCCTGGCGCCGAATGACGACGGCGCGTTGGCGCCGGGAGACTTTGCCCTCTGACGGGGGCCATAAAGTGGCCGGCCCGCCCTCTGACGGGTCTCGCGCAGTATCGATTGCCGCAGAGGCGCCGCACCCTCGGGAGCATCCCGAGCCCTCGGCAGGGGGCCTCACGACCGCTGTTCGTTTCATCAAACAAAAGTCAACACAAACATTTGCATCAACACACACACTGGATTTGCTCCAACAATAATGCTAATCCGACCGCTAACTAATGCTAGCAGACTAACTAGCTCAAAGCATACAGCCACTTCGAGACACTGTAATTGCGTGTGAATCAGGGTTATAACTATTATTATAGTTTTGGAATTTTCATTTGACTTTGTTTTTATTTCATTTTGGGTTTTGGTTTTTTAAATTTAATTGAGTTTTAATTAGTTTTCAGGGTGGTTCTGTTAGTTTTTATTAGTTTTAGTTATTTAAAAAATGCTTTAGTTTAGTTTTACTTAGATTCAGTATTAGGTTGATTTTTTTCAAATGTGTATTTACTTGTGCGCAGAGATGGCAAATCCAGGTCCAGAAAGTTAAAACCCTACCACAGCTTGGCTTTAGCCATGATGCTAGCTAGCTAGCAGGTAAACGAGCACCATGGGAGCTAGCCAGGGAACTAGCTAGCTATCTAGCTAGGCAGCACCAGGGGTTAAAGCCAAACTGTGACAAGAGTTTGACTTTCTGGACCTGGATTTGCCACCTCTGTTTGTGCGCAATATTTAATAAAATGAGAAAAGTAACTCCATTTCTTAGCTAACGCTGCATTCGGTTGTGGCCTCGGAGCGACGTCATCTCAAGGTGCTTCTCTATCGGCTGCTGCTTGATGACGTCACTTATGTGCGACCCTTTCAAACGTCCTTATTCCGGTTCAATAAATCGAATCTAAAATCACATTTAAAATCATCCCCAAAGGCTCATGCATTAAATGAATTACCAATGTAACGACCATTTTGCCACGCTCTAGAAAAACTGCTAAATGAAACCAAGAAAAACAGCAGGCAGGTCTCTGCCTGACCTGAACTAAGGTCTACAGTCTGAGATCTGACAGGAGTGCAGGAACACAAGACTGGCCTAACAATCCAAGGACAATCTGGGATTGAGTCACGGCGAGGCGTCCGGAGAAAGCAAATTCATCCCAAAGCCGGCGCACGACCATATAAGGACGTCCTGCCGAGGGCACCAAACGGCGGCAACGCGGTCGTCATCGGCGACCACAACAACGGCAACCCTTTTGTGCGCGTGTGCCTTTTATAGTTTTACAACCAGCCAGAGTCAATGTTTCGTAACCGGCGCAGGTCAAAGTTCAGCAAGTCACGCAAATGCCGTCACCACAAAACGAAGAAGAACAGCGCGGCGGAGCTCGTCGGGCCGACCGCGACTTGTTTGGAAAAGTCAAATCAACAAAGAAAGAAACGGGAGACAAATTGAGCTGAAGAGGACGTTTGGGAGGCTAAAAAGGGGAAATGAATTCTATAAAGTACACTGGAACACTTTTATGTAAAAGATGACAACATGTTCCCGTTTTTTAATTTGACAGTATTTACATGTATACAGCAATGCATTATGGGTCCAAAACAAAGTACAATCATATGCTGTAAAATACTGTCAATTTGACAGCAACTATGTTTTGGCTTACAGGTCAATGCTGGCAAGATTGTTGGATTTTGGCGGCTAGAAGAAGCAAATAGCGGATCAGATGTTGTCACCGGCGCAAGGACAATATTTTGGCGCCAGGGCAGTCGGCATCGTCCTTACGTCGCATTTCTCCGATAAACAGCCGACGTTCATTCATGCACTCGACAAGCGCGGCACGTTGGCTGGCGGGCACGTCCGCCTCTCGGTGCAGAGGACGTGAGATCGAGTCCGGGCTTCGGCCTTCCCGGCTCGACTTTGTGTGGCTTTTCTCCGGGTGCGACAGTCTCCTCCCACATTCCAAAGACACGCACGGCAGGTTCATTGAACATTCCAAATTGTCCATAAGTGAGATTGTTGGGGTTGTTTGCCTGCGATGACCCTTTTGAGGAATAAGCGGTAAAAAAAAATACAAAATGGATGGATGGATTTTACAACGACACATTATTAGTATGGTGTATTTACAGGAATTTATCAATTATAAATGACGTAGAATTACAAGAAAACTAGTACTTACTTGTCAACTAGATTACAGTTTCAGATATCAGTACTTACAGTTTAACAATATACAATCAAAACACTTGAAGATTACTCATGGAGTCCCCCAAGGGTCTGTGCTAGGCCCCAAATTATTTATATTTTTTATTGATATCTGTTGTGTCTCAAAAATATTCAAAAGTGTCTTATTCGCCAAGACGCAACTTTCTACTGTTCAGGAGAGAACCTGAAGCAGCTTCTGACTACCGTGGGAGAATAAATTGAACACATTAAAAAAATGGTTTGACTTGAACAAATTATTCAACTTAATTATTAAACTTAAACAAAACCAAGTTTATAGTTTTTGGTACAAGACAAACCACACAACAGGTCAAAATTATGGTAAATTGGCTAAAAAAGTAAAAGCTAAAGAAGTAGCAAAAAAAGCTAAATAATAAACATTGAAGGCAAAAAAAGAGAAAGTCTGAACACAAATACAATTCAGGTTAAAGAAGAGCTGAAAGCTAAATAAGAGGAAATTGAGGCTAAATCACAACAGCAGAGAGTCCTAAAAGCTGAATAAGAAGAAAATAAAGCTAGACAAAAAGTAATGAAGACTAAAAAGGAATTCAAGTCAAGAACGCTAAATGAGACGGAATTGTCACTAACAAGAAAACACGAAGGTGAAACGGGCAAAAATGAAGCCTGGAAGTCATGAAAGCTATACCAAAGAAATGACCCCCCCCCCCCCCCAAAAAAAAAAAAAAAAAAAAAAAGAAATGAAGGCTCGAGGAGGCACTGGATGAAATTGTGACGTGGGCGCCCCCTGCTGCCTGCCAGAGGACATGTGAGTCATGTGGCGCGAGCAAAAGGAAACAACCGATTTGAGACTTCCAAGGCATGTGGAAGTTTGCATCATCCTCAAGACGCACGAGAGCAACTAGTACATTTGTCACCTATTTTACTATCTACTATGTTGCTGACAAAAAAATAAATAAAAAATCATCTTCATTTTGTCCAACCAATACATATTTACATTTGAATTTGAATATTAGATGTGAGTCCAAAATTAGAGATGTCCTAAAAAAAAAAAGACATATTTTTATTTGATTATTTGTAATCACAATGAAGACACTATATCATTGCTGCCATGTGAAAAACACTTACCGGATATGCCCCCCCCCCCCCCCCAAAAAAAAAAAAAAACATAAAAATGTAAAAAATGACAAAAATGGACTTCCCTGTTTCGGATCTTGCTCTTTTTGAATTGACGGCATTGTGTTTGTGAACATGAAAGCCAAACTGGACCGGCTCCAGCAGCTGATGACGGCTCGCTCGCGGCACCGCAATCGCAGGGCGGAGCCAACCGGCCGGACCGGTTGAGCCCCGGCGACCGATTGTCAGCATCCCGCAACCTGATTCTCAGCATGCGCAAAATCCCACAAAAGAGCGTTCGGTGTCCGCGGCTGTCGCACCCGAGGCGAGGATGTGTCTCGGCGGCCGCCCAGGATGAAGACTGCTGCCATCGCTTCCGCTCTGCTGCTGGTCCGAGTCCACCTCATCCACTGTGAGTACGCCGAGGGACAAACGATGGCTGAATGGACATCTAGGTTTTCATAAAAAATGAAATGAAAAAATGTTAAACCAATAGAAATAGTTCACATGAATTTTTGACGTCTATAGTCGTCAATGGCAGTGAATGAGTTCATGGCTGGGCGTTATTAATAGTGTTGCTACTAGCTAGTTATAAATGACTATAAATTACACAGCCAAAATCAATGGACCTGTCAGCGTCAGGGTATTTTTTAGCCCAACCCTGGATTGGTCGCCAGCAAGGTCATTATAGTTCACAAAACCAACAAAACAACATAAACATTTTTTGTTGTTGAAATTAAATCGAAATGATATATTTTTTTAAACAAAAACAAGAAAACTGCAACTAAAATTTCAAACAAAAATCTCTCTCTGCACATTCAAGATTGACTTGATTTTCTTCTTCTTTTCATTATGGTTGTATAGCAGCCATTCCCACACCATGTTAATACTTGGGCGGGGCGCCCAAGAAGTTCTCAAGAAAATGTTACGTATTTTAAAACTATAAGGCGCACTTAAAATGTGTCTTCTGAGTGCACCGAGTTCCGGAGACGTTTTCCTTCTAGCCAAGTTTCGGGGCAAATGTTGCTGCGTCAACGCACGTTTCTGATTGGTGGGCTGGTTCACGCTCGTTGGCTGCCGGCTTGTGTCGGGACTGCGGGGGGGGGGGGGGGGTGGGGGGTTCGGCGGCGGCAAAGGCAGAAGAGTTGTGGCTGTATGTGTTCAAATGTGGAGATGAAACCAGAAAGTGAATAAAAAGAAATCAAATGAAAGCACCCCGTTTGGACCCGCCCATTTGGCGATGTGCGAACTCCGGCGCAACTCCGTAAATGGCATCAAGTCGAGACATGCTTACAAGGCACAATTTAAACTCTGTGTGATATGAGGTGTAAAATGACAACAATCATTTTTTTTAAATCCACACGTAGCATTAGCCACACGCTAACACCTACGACTACAAAACACCGACATTACAGAACTTTCTGGATTGTCTCTCAAGCAGGGTGCGTTTTACAAGCTTATGGAATCTGCAGTGGCCAAAACATTCCTCATTCAAATTCAATGAATTACCAGAGGGTGCGAGCTATGTTTTCAATTTGAAAAACGATCACATTTCCTTTTTCAATAAAGAAAGTTAAGAAGCACTGAGCTAAAGAATGTGAAACATTTTTCTGTTTTCCCGTCTTTGCAGCCGTGCGGACGGTGCCCCAGATGACGGTGTCGACGGTGGGCGGCGGCCTCCAGGTGTCCTTCGAGGAGGCCCCGCCCACAGCATCCATGGAGGTGGAGGTGTGGAAGCGCAGCGACGCCCCGGGCCAGGTTAGCGTTTAGCGTCGCCATCCCGAGCGAAGTTGAGGCGTTAACCTGCCGGTCGTCCCGCAGGTTCTGGTGTTGGTCATCCCGGCCGAACAGAAGCTGCTGCCGGTCCACGACCTGCAGGACGGGGCCGAGTACTGCGTGCGGGCGCGCGTCCTGCTCAAGGAAGAACCGCGCAGTCCGGATACACAAGAGAAATGTGTGCGGGTCGCCGGTACGACATGACAAACATTTGCAACAGCAACATTATTAGCAACTCGGCACGGGCCGATATTTAGGGTCACGTATAATTAATGATTGATTTTTTTTGGTATTCAGAGAAAAAAACTCACAAATTTGCCACTTTTGCTCATTTGTGAATTTCTAAACGTGCACATTTGTGACTATAAAGTGGCAAATTTGCAAGAAAAAAAACTCCAGAAACTTAGGAGAAATACACGTAGCGCAGCTTTAGTGTAATGTGAGGATTGGTTGCTGGTTGCTGGTTGCTGGTTGCTGGTTCTAAAATGAAAAGGCAGGATGGAGGCGGATTCATTCTTCATTGAAATTGGACTCGTCTTACGCAGCAGCTGGAGCGACAACACTTTCGGATCAGCTGACCAACACTAACCAATCAGATGCTAGCATACTTTAAGTAAATGCAAGTGAATGACGGAAGCAACAGATTCGACACATCAACTTAGATACAAAAAAAAAACAAAGCATGAATGTGTAAATAAGTCGCAAATTTGCCTCCTTTATAAAGTTGCACATTTTATATTTAAGTTGCAAATTTATTAGGCTTTTTTTTCCCGCAAATGTGCCACTTTATAAAGTTTCTGTCTCGGAATATTGCCCCCACCCTCTAAAAAAAATAAAATAAAATAAAAAACATATATATACTTTATGCATTTATACGTGGCCCTAATACGCCGTCATAAATATTCCATTCTGATGGTAAAATGTGTGAAAAAATCACGCTATTCATATGACGCCTGTAAAAATTCCTTTTGAAAGCAATATGGCAAGCAATCCATTTGTCTTCTTCTTCAGATTGGAGCGCCCCGGGTCACGTGACCATGGGTTCCATCAACATGAAGCACATCCTCGGGTGGGACCCCCCGCCAGCGCCGTGCAGCTCGCCGCGCCGTTACTCGGTGCAGTTTCAAGGGTGCGTTCAAGTCCATCGTTCAGCAGAAGTTGCGTCACGTGACGGCGTTTGCGGACGAGCGAGCCCAACGTGACTGACGGTAGTGATGGCAAAATGAAGCTTGATGAAGCTTCATTTTGCCATCACTAACTGACGGCCCCAAAACCGGCAGCAGCAAAAAGGTTTTGCATTTTGCTTCCCTTTCAACAAATCAATCAACAATCCTGTTTGCTTGCTTGATCTTATATTGAACGATTTCAAACGCAGCCCAGTAAACATTATTAAGCGCTTTCATTGCAAATATTTCAAATGAGCCATTTTGAACAAGCGTTATCCTGAAATATTACTCTTTGTAGTTTCTTCAACTTTGAAAGGGGTCAGTTTGACCCGAGCTTATGTTTTATGTTCCAAACCGCCTTCCGCATCATTTCATTTGGAATTTCATATTTGTGTCGTTTTTAATCATGTCCTTGATATTGAAGATGAATTGATGTTTCCATAATATTGGACTGAATTGAATCAAATCGAATTGCATAAATGTAATCAAATTGAACTCTTGTGAATCCAAATCAAATCCATCCATTTTCAATCAAATCGATTCCAAAAATTTGAATCGATACCCAACCCTAATATTTACCTCGCCATCCGATCCGACTTACAGTTTGTGCCTTTAAATGTTGTACTAAAATTTCAGGTAAGGGTGCGACTGTGCATGCTCCAGACTGGAGCCCAATTACGGGCTCAACAGTTTTGGGGGCTTTGGTCATCATGTGACATTCGGCAGCTGAGCCCACCTAGCAACCGTGATGTCATTGCGGTGGAAAGCAAGTGGCAAAATGGCCGCCCCCGGGACGGATCATAGGCTGAAATGTGATCCTTGGTTCGTATTCCACAAACGCACAAAAGATTCATCCGAGTGCCTTCTTGAGAAATGGACTCGCTACTCGGCCTGTTGGCTCAAACCCAAACGGGAAAGGTGGCGCGGGCGGGAAGCGCCCGAGGGACGGAGCACGACGAGCAACAGCTCGACGGGTGACATTCCCAACGTCTTGTCGGCGTGAGTCACCACAATTAAGCGCAAAGCTGCTAATTAAGCCTGCCGGAAAGCCAAGAAGCTTCATTCTTGTTCTTCTAGTACGAAAGGTTTAGTATTAAAAAAAAAGGAAAAAGATTTTTTAAAAAAGAAATCAAAGAAAAAAGAATTAAGGGAGAAAAAAGATGCAGAAGGAGAATAAGAAAATAGAAAAACTTGAAGAAAAAGAAGAAAGATGATGAAGAAAAAAGATGAAGACAAAAGAACAAATAAAGGAAAAGTAGAAAAAGGAAAGAGAAAGAAGAAATGAAGGGAAAAAGGAAAAACATAACGAAAAAATGATGATGATGATGATGATGATGAAGAAGAAGAAGATGTTGTGGTGGCCATTTGCTTTTGTGGTTCAGGGAAGCCATTTGAAGACAAAGAGGACAAAGTCAAGAGAGGACCTTCTGTGGCGCACACGTTCATTTCTCAACTGGCTTTTTTTTTATTCATCGTGGATTTTAAACGTGACATTTTATCAAAGTGTGGATTTGAAGGCCAGGAAGTGCATGGAAGGATCTCAAAATCTCAGAAGGACTCAAAAGGCGCTTCCAGGCTTTGCTTTGTTTGACTTTTTGCTCTGTTTTTTTGTGGGCCTCATCCAGCGAGTTTGAGCGGACGCACCACAACGGCACGTGGACGGACTCCCCCGAGTGTCAGGACGTGACGCAAACGCACTGCGACCAGACTTTGGACTTGGGTTCCGAGTCGGACTACAACATCCGCGTGCGAGCGCGCTGCGCCCACAACACGTCGGCGTGGGCGCAACTGGCGCCGCCATTCAACAGGAGGCACAGTAAGGAATAACCGCCGCAGTGGCCAAAACATGCCCAATTCAAACGCACCAAGAAACTATAACGCTAGGTCTTCAATTTGGCGAGAATTTTTTTTTTTTTTTAGGGAACTTTGTTGTTTTATTTATTTATTTATTTAATTTTCAGTTTTTCAGAATTCTACGACGGCGTATTAGGGCCAAGTATAATTTTCTTCTTTTTTTTTAGAGGGCGGGGGCAATATTCAGAGGAAAAAAAACGGGCAAATTTACGATTTTTTTTCTCGCTAATTTGCTACTTTATAAAGTGGCAAATTTGTGACTTTACGTAGTGGCAGATTTGCGAGGAAAAAAAAACTCCAAAAGTTACGAGAAATACACGTAGCGTAGCAATAGTCTAATCATGTGAGGATTGGTTGCTGGTTGGTGGGACGCAGTTTCTAAAATGAAAATGGATTGATTCTTAATTGAAACTTTACTCGTCATACGCGGCAGCTCGAGTGACGACACTTCCTGATCCCCGATCAGCTGACTAAACACTAACCAATCAGAAGTTGGCATTCTTTAGGTCAATGAAAGTGAATGACGGAGAGCAGCAGATTCGACACATCAACTTTAGAGGTCAATAATAATTGTGGAAACGTAAATATACATTTTAACAAATGAACTTAAATGTTTGCTGGTGGACCTTCGCAAAACGAGGTGTCGTCGTTGCTGGCCAGCCGCCGCACAAAACGCTTCAAAGAGCGAATGCTTCACGTCAGATGGTTCGTCTCTGCTAAAGCAATTAGGCTAACATCTCCTTATTTGGAAACCCGACCCAAAAGTATTGGCACAAAACAGTTGCGTAGTACGCTACGTGTATTTCTCATAACTTTTGGACTTTTTTTCTTGCAAATCTGCCACTTAATAAACTCGCAAATTTGTCAGGTTTTTTTTCTCGGAATTAATGCCCCCGCCCTCTAAAAAATATATATATTTATACGTGGCCCTAATACGCCGTCGTACTTTTTCCTGTTTTACTGATTTTTTTTTCTGTCATTAAAAAATATTCTGAAAAACGGGCAAAAATGACTCCGAAAAAATTAAACTGAAAAACAGGGGGGAAAAGATTTAATTTTATTTATTTTTACTGTTTAATCTGCCAATTTTTGGGGGGCGAGCTTTGTTTTTTGTTTTTTTGCTTTTTTTTTTCTGTTTCCGATTTTTTTTTTTCCTGTCATGAAAAAAATCTGAAAAACGGGGGGAAAATATTCAGAAAAACAAGAGGAAAATCATTTAAAAAACAGATTTTTTAACTCCTGTTTTTCTGACAATTTTTGGGGGGAGCTTTGTTTTGTGTATTTTTTTAATTTTTATTTTCAGTTTTTCTGAATCTTTTTTTCTTCAGTCTTTAATTATTATTTGTATCCCTCTTAACTCCAAGCGACTTGTTGCAGAGTCGTTAATGGCGGACACGTTCCCACATAACTCCAACGTACCTTCACCTACGTGACTTACTGGCTCGGTTAAGTACCGGAATTAGTAACACACGCAGTATCGGTTCATGTTTTATGCTTTTTTACTGTAATATTCTAATGTAAGGTTTATGCTTTTATGGAGCATGTAAGTTTGCGGAGATGTCGCGCCATCGGCTAACGCTTGCATTGCTAACTGAATTGCATGCAGTAAAGCAGCTACCATTAGCGAGTCTGCAACAAGTCACTTGGAGTTCAGAGGGGAAAAAATATTCCCCACAAAAAATATTCAAAAAAAGTGGAAAAAAAAAAGCTCCCCCAAAGAGTCAGAAAAACATGAGAAAAAAATTCTGAAAAACTGCAAATAAAAATAAAAAAGTAGAAAAAAAGGAGTCCCCCCCCCCAAGTGAATAGAATACGTTTCGATTTAAAGAATGTGAAACATTTCCCTGTTTTCACGTCTTTTCAGCCGTGTTGACGGTGCCCCAGATGACGGTGTCGGCGATGGGCGGCGGCCTCCAGGTGTCCTTCGAGGAGGCCCCGCCCAAAACATCCATCGAGGTGGAGGTGTGGAAGCGCGGCGACGCCCCGGGCCAGGTTAGCGCTTAGCGTCGCCATCCCGAGCCAACTTGAGCCGTTAACCTGCCGGTCGTCCAGCAGGTTCTGGTGCTGGTCATCCCGGCCGAACAGAAGCTGCTGCCCGTCCACGACCTGCAGGTCGGGGCCGAGTACTGCGTGCGGGCGCGCGTCCTGCTCAAGGAAGAACTGCGCAGTCCGGATACCAAAGAGAAATGTGTCACAGGTACAACATGACAAACGTTTTTAGCAACTCGGCATCTCGGGCCCATATTGCGTTCTGGCGCTGTGACAACTGTGAGCAAAAACATCGACATGTCGCGCCATTAAAAGTACAAAGATTGTATATTGATGAATGAGCATGCGCGAGTGTTGTTTCTTCATCGGGGTTTGTTCAGGACGCCAACCATCGCAAAGACTTTCTCGCCAGCGGGTTCAACGGTCCCGACAGTTTTTCATGTCCTCGGGCAACAAGAAAAACAAAAATGCGACGCTTTGCGACCTTGAACAAACCCTGACGAAAAAAACATTTGCCGCGTGGGCGCTGCCTTGTCGGCATTCGCTGCTCAGTGAGATACGGGCTTTGCATTTCTGGGAAATATGCACGCATTTTATTTTGAAACAAAATATAGCAGATTAATGAGCATGTTAAGTTGAAGACAATAAATAAATGTTAAAGTCCGTATCTCACTGAACGGCGCAGGCTTGCGCAGGCTTGCTTGCCAGAGTGTGTGCACATAGCAAAGGTTTTTGGGTCAGGGTTCGTTCAAGGTCACAAAACGTTGCCACGACCAGACGCTCTCAAACCCTCATCATAAGGAGCAGCAAAACCACTCAAATAAAAAAGACATAAATAAAAATGGATATAATAATAATATGTAGTTCAAAAATGAAATATAAATCAAAACAACAAAATATATACACAGAAATAAAAGTGTAATAGCAATTCATGGCAGCGTCTACAGCATGAAATAAATTAATACAGAGCACGAGAGCAGGGCGTTTTTATCCATTGATTAATATTTAATTCTATTTTTACATTTATTTTATTATATATTTCTATATATATATAGTTGTTTTTATTACAATTTGTTATTTTTTATTTTCACTTTTTCATGATTTTTTTAATCCATTTTTATTTTCACTTTTATTTAATTTTATTTAGGCATTTTTGGCCTTCCATACTTTATGCCCACACACGTGTTTTCTTGTTGCAAAGGAATTTTGAACATGTTCAAAGTTTGATGGTGACAAGAAAAAAAATGGTCTTCTGTTTTAATTCTTCTTAGTAAATCACAGTGTCCTGTCACTGGTGAAGTATTTTTAGTACAATGCTTGATGCTAACTAGTGTGGTAGACAAGACCACAGAAAGTGAGACCAAGAAATGATCAAGACAAAACAAGGCCTAAGACTTTTGAAGGTTGAGACCAGGACAAGGCCAAGACTGTATAAAAAATAAAATTAAAAAAAAACGTAACAAAATGAGCAGCTATGCTATAAAACTCAAATCTATGCAAATGTGTTTGTGTTCCAAACCATCCTAAAGCGTCAAAGCGCTAATTGGCCAACCCCAGCCTATGAACAACTTTAGCTACATTAGCATTAGGTTGGCCGACAAGCAGTGGCTTTCTGGACGTACGGATTCGATGCTGAATGTCAATCAACCCCCCCCCCCCCCCCCACCCCATCCCAACAGTTACCCGGGCCTCCTGGAAGATTCCCACCGCGGTCGTGTTGACGCTGCTCCTCATGACTGGGGTCGCCTTCGCCACCTACTGCTGCGTCGTCCGCTGCCGCTCGCAACGCTACTACCGATGCGTCCACAAGGAGGCGCTGCCGCCCTCACTGGTCAGTTGATGAGGATGAAGCGTATGAAGAGAGATGAGGATGAGGATGAAAAACTGGCAATGAGAGTGAGGATGAGGATGATGAGGATGCTGAAGAGCATGACGATAAGCATCAAGATGAAAATGGCGAAAGTATGATGATGAGGGTGATGAAGATGGTGATGATTAGGAGGAGAAGATGATGATGAGGATGATGATGACGAAGATAGTGACAAGTATGATGATGAGGATGAAAAGGAGGATGAAAGTGGTGATGATTAGGATGACGATGAGAAGAGGATGATGATGAGGATGATGATGACGAAGATAGTGCCGAGTATGATGATGATGATGATGATGATGATGATGTTGATGATGCTTCTCTCGCAGCTTGTGGAGGGGCCGGCGCCGTTGGTGCCGGTCGAACGTGAGGAGTTGGAGTTGTGCGCCGCCGTGCAGGTGGTGCCGAAGGACCAGCGCCTCCAAGCGGTCCACAACGGTGACGGTTTACAGCGCGGGAGTGAGAGCGCAGATGTCGGACCTTCACAGCTTTCTTCTTCTTGCGGGACGGCACCAGGGAAGGTCCAGAAGGTTCCGCCAGCGTGCGCAGTCACACACGTGCTCATAAATGATTGTGCCTCTGAGCAAGTGGGCCAAGAAGAACGTTCGGCGCCAGCGAAGCACGAAGTTGTGACGTAGCGGAACAAACGACAACAAAACTTTTGGATCTTTGAACAAGACTTAGTTGTTGTGTTTCTAGTCAATTTGATGTGCAAGGTCCAGAATCTGGTCCAGAACCTCCACCGCATTTCAGTTGAGCAGACTTGAGTTGACGTGGTCCGAGAAGAGGTGGAATGTTTGTGAAGAACTTTCCAAGCCGGCTTTGACCTGCTGAAGGCAGGACAAGCTCAACTTGCGGACTTCTTTTGAAGGCAACAAATGCATTGGAGTTGTTGACGTTCAGTGTTGACGGCTGCTCGCTAGAGGGCGCTACACATGCATGACGACGGAATGACACAAATGACGTCATTTCCCTGCCTCCAACCTTTTGAGTATTTTTTTGGACTCTGTTTTTTGGGGTTTTTATGGAATTTCCCCCCGTTTTTCAGAATATTTTTTGTCTATTGACCCCCCCCCCCCCCCCGTTTTTTGTTGTTGTTGGGGGGGCAATTTTGTTTTTTCATACAAATATTTATACTCAAAACAAGACCTTCTAAAACACATATTTTTTCCCCATAAAACAACAAAAAACTGGGAAAAAGTTCAGAAAAACATAATATTATTTTTAAAAGAAATGAAAAACAAAACAAAAAACATCAGAAAAAAATGGTGACATAAATGGTTCCATAACAGAAATCAGAAAAACTCAACTTTAAGCCATTAGTACCTTATTTCACACATGAACCATGTAAAAATAGGAATGTGTAAAAAAAAAAAAAGGAAGTTTCTGCCTCATATTGCACTTATAAGTTGTTACTAAATCCTAAACGGCTAGATTAGAAATTTTGAATCGATTTTTTTATATATCATTTAATGGGAAATGGCGTTTTACAAAATAAATGAAGACACTAAATCCAAAACGGCCATATTAGACATTCTGAATGGATTTAAAAAAAATAATATTTAATGGGAAAAGCAATTTACAAAATAAATAATAAAAATAATTCTTTTGTTGACCAAAATCACCACCTTTAAGCAAAATGAGAGGCCATTCTTAAGTTTACGGCATAAAAGCCATTGATTGGAATTGTCCTTTTTTACCCCACTCATGGAAAAGTCTTCCATCCAACGGTTCAATCTCGCCAACTGGGATGAGAAAGAATTTCCCACGCCAGCTTCACACGCTCAAAGATTGACGGTCTCAAGTTGTCGAAGGGAATTTCTTGCGAAAAGTGCAAACGGTGCGAGGCGCGGTCCGTGAAAACAAAGCAGGCGGCGCGTGTGGAGACCACGTTTATTTGTGTTGAGGAATGTCAGCGGGTGCGAGCCGCTTTGCAAACAAACGGACAACTTCAAACCGCAAGATTGGCAACAGCACCTTGGAGTCCTTCCAGCAAAAATTCATCCTTCAAGCGGCACACCAAAAATTCGTTTTCCTTCAGTGGATGAGCGTGTAGGAACATGAATCGTGCAAATATCGACGGCATCCGATTCCCTGAAAACAAGTTGCACGCTCGAAATCGGCCCCAAATCACATTCTGAAGGAAAGTCACAAAATTCGGGTTTTTAGAAGCCGGGTTCCAACGTCGCTTCTTCATTGTCTTTTTAAGTTGTCACAAGTTTAAAAGTCGTCACGACAAGACTTAAATTGATCACAAGACTTAAAGTTGTCACGAGATTTAAAGTTGTCACAAGTTTAAGTCGTCACGACAAGACTTAGAGTTGTTACGAGATTTAAAATCGTCATGAGACTAAAGTCATCATGACATTTAAATTATAACGACAAGTATTAGAGTTGTCACTACAAGTTTTAATGTCTTCATGAGATCAGTTGTCGTGACGACATTTAAAGTGGCCACGAGATTAAGCGGTCATGTTAAGTCGTCACAAGTTTTTAAGTCGTCATTCTGAGATCAGTCAGCACAAGCTTTAAAGTTACGTCACGATGAGATTCACTTGTCACAAGATTTAAATTGCCACGATGAGCTTTAAAGTCATCACGACGAGATTTCATTGTCGTGAAATTACTTATAAAGTCATCGCAATGATTTGTAGCGTCGTGCCAAGTTTAAGTCATCATGACAAGATTTAAGTCGTCACAATTAATTGTCACTTTTGAGTTTTTAAGTCGTCACAACATTTAATTGTCATGAGATTAGTTACAAAGTCATCACAATGATTTTTAGCATCGTGCCATGTTTAAGTCGTCACGACAAGATTTAAGTCGTCATGAGATTTAAGTTGTCACAATAAATTGTCATGGGTTTTTAAGTCGTCACAACATTTAATTGTCATGAGATTAGTTACAAAGTCATCACAATGATTTTTAGCATCGTGCCATGTTTAAGTCGTCACGACAAGATTTAAGTCGTCATGAGATTTAAGTTGTCACAATAAATTGTCATGGGTTTTTAAGTCGTCACAACATTTAATTGTCATGAGATTAGTTACAAAGTCATCACAATGATTTTTAGAGTCGTGCCAAGTTGAAGTCGTCACGACGACATTTAAGTCATCACGAGATTGATGTTGTCACGAAGCCGTCACAATATGCGGCAGTGAGTCGTCACGCCAAGTTTTAAAATGGTCATGGCAAGATTCAAAGTGGTCACGACGAGTTTTGAAAGCCATCCTGATGTCAGGCGTCAAGAGGATTGCAAATTGTGGCAGTCAATTGCGCTAATACTTGAAGCGGCCATTTTGGAGCAGGAAGCAAGTGACAAATGAAGAGTGTCACGTTGCAGCAGGTGCGATGACGTTGCGCAGGCTCGCTCGCCATTTTCATACTTGAACTTGTTTTGTGGGAATGTGACGCCATTGGCATTTGCACTCGCAACTTTCGACACGCTTGCCTCATCCAATGACAAACCAGATTTTGTCAGCGAGGTTTGTGCTCGTACAAAAACATTTTTGGAGACCACATTTGTTGTGTTCACGATGGCAGACATTTTTCTTCACTCGGTCAGCATCAATTGTTTAAAACATTTCAACAGGACGATTTCAATTGGTTTGTCACGACTTGCCGTGAGTTCACATTCAGTTTGATGTGGAAAAAAATAAAAAATCCGGCGGTGCCTCGAGATCCGAGTGGAACGTCACGAGAAGGAAAAACAGAATACAGACAGTAACACGGATGCTAGTTGCTGTTAGCAATAGCATCAAGCTAGCAGCTGAAAGGAAAAGGCGTGGCTCTTTTCAAATACACTTTGTGCAATTGTCTTTCTTTTCTGGCGCGAACCCTCCTGTTAGGTTGGTTTTCAGGAACAGCACAATCATGGGACCGGGTCAGATTGGAACCGGGCTAGAGTTCATGATTTAATAATAATAATAATAAACGATATTAAGCAAACATTTCAAATGAAGCCTCATTGTAGTTTTCAATGTTAAAACGGGTCCACTTGAACCAGGCTATGTTTAACGTTCCAAAAGTCTCCTGACAAACGTTGACGTGAGCAATTTTGAATTGTCCATCGATGTGATTTTCATAGCAAATAAACAAATCATGGCGCAATTTGACGAGGAATGTTTAGCATTCCAAAACAAACACGTTAGAGCTTATTAGGAACCCTTTTTTTTAATTGTATTTACACGTCAAAATGAAGCATTTCTTCTAGTCTATTGATGTGAATGTGGGGTCAGTTTGAGCCGGTAAATGTTGTTTTATTGTCCGTTGGTGCTAAGTTTGATAGCACAAAGCTAACATTTGCTCTTTAAAGTGAAAGTGGGTCATTTTGACGCAACAGGAGGGCTCAAAACAAAACAAAAATAAGATTTCAACATCAGCCAAAGGACGGCTGATGTCGCCAAAAACTTGCAAGTGGGCTCACTCGTATCTCAAGGCAAACAATAAATTACGGGGTCAATTGTGTCACATGAGGAGGAAGTCATTCAACAGTGGCGGGAATTTCACAGTCAAAACGGCTCCCTGAGGGAAACCACAAAAACATAAAGACCTTTGACACCCCTGCGGACTTGAAAACATGAAAAGGTTTAAGTTAAAGAAAAGAAAAAAACGACGACTCAAGTTTAAATAAAAAAAATAAGAATACAAAAAAAAGTGTAACATCTTGACCTATGGTATGTCAGGAGCAGGTCGCTCGCTCGCTTCCGACAGTCCGAGCACATTTGGAGGTCGTGAAGAGGAAAGTGTCGGCGGCGGCGGCCGTCAGTCTGCCCTGCCGGCTGTGACTGACGGCTTCCTTGGGTTGACCTGTCATGGAGGACAAAAACAAACAAAAGGAAGAAGAGCAGAACCAAAGCGGACGAGGCGCGGCCGTCCGGCGTCAGAAGTGGAGATCCAGCCGGATGCGGTGCTCCAGGACGGCGATGGCGAGCATGATGCTGAAGCCCAGCAGGATGCCGGCGTTCTGCAGCAGGAAGTAGCCGCAGTGGCTGAAGCCGTGCTCGCCGGCGTCGTTGTGCAGCATCTCCGGCACCTGCCGGCAGGCGGCACATGCAACGCGTCACCACCGGGGGGCGCAAAAAGGCCTACAAAATCACATTGCCCGCTTTGACACGTTGGCACATTTTAGCTGAGTGTCGTACAGCGACACAATTGGAGATCATTTATATGGAAACAATCGATGTTTTATTCACAAAGTTTTCTGGTAAATAAATGAGAATAAATATCAAATATTGTACCCAAACAATTTTTTTCACCTCGTTTTTCATGGGGAAAAAAAGTATACTAAATGTTTATCAGTGTTTTTTGAAGGCTTTGTTGGGAACAATATGAAAATTAATTAATTAATTGAAAAATGAGAAAATGAAGTTGCCCATCAACTATTTTTAAGGTCAGCAGCTACAAGTGACACACATACGCACACTCAAACACGCACTTTTTTTTCTTAAATACTTAAATGGAAAGTCGAACCCCCCCCCCCCCCAAATATTTTTGCCAACAATATGTTCTATGCAGGAAGACATTCTGATTAATATTCCATTCGTGGAATACAATTAAGCAGCAAAATTCAGCTATTTTTGTTTCTCCATCTGAGGGGGCGGCCATTTTGCCACTTGCTGTGGACTGAAGATGACATCACAGTTGCTCAGGCAACGACCAATCACAGCTCAGCTGTGATGTGTTGTTACCTAAGACCTGAGCAACTGTGATGTCATCTTCACTCGACAGCAACTGACAAAATGGCCGCCCCCTGAGGTGGATACAAACTCATATTTGACAAATATGATATTAATCAGAATGTCATGTTTAGACTAGTCAGGTCACATTTGACATATTTTTGACAAGAAATGTTAAAGGTTGACTTGCACTTTAAAAGCATGGCGCACCGTTACCGTGTTTTGGGCGGCTGCTAGTGACACGCACGCACGCACGCACGCACTTGTTAAAACAAGTTTAGCACGCTTGTTGCGTAGCTCAGCGGCTGCTAGTGACACACGCGCACGCACGCGTGCGCGCGTGCGGGCCTGCGAAGAGGCCAGCCGACGGCGTCACATGTCCGGGGCAGCTGTCAACGGCTGATTTTGGAGCGCCGGCCACTCACCATGTCGACGAGCGCCACGTACATGAAGAGGCCGGCGGTGAGGGCGAAGATCCACATGCAGATGTTGTCGGCGTAATGGCCGATGAGGATGCCCGTCGCCATGCCCAGGTAGGCCGTGGTGGCCGACAGCAGGTTGTAGAGGGCGGCTTGCCGCACCGTCATGCCCGCCTTCAGCAGCACCGCAAAGTCGCCTGACGCAGACGGACGCAAGCGTCAGTCGGACGGACGGCGAACGGACGTGGCCGCCGGGGCGGGCGTGGCGGTGGGCGGGGTCACACTTACCTAACTCGTGAGGAAGCTCGTGGCAGAAGACGGCCACCGACGTGCTTAGGCCACTGGACAGACCCTCGCTGAACGCGGCGCCTGTCAATCAATCAAACAATCAATCGCTCAACGTACCGCAAAATCTTGACTGCCGATGACGGCCCTTCGAACGTCGGCCATTGTTGATCACTTTCATTTTATGTACGCAAGTAACGCTGCTTTCATTATTTGTTACACGTCACTCTAATCGAGGGGTCAGCAGACTTTCAGTTTGGTACAATATTATTATGGCTGGACAAGAATTTTGGCAAAGTTGACCAAAAAAAATACAAGTTCTGCCTCGAAACGGAGCGGGGAAATTTTTTTTAGCGCTTTCCAATGCTTCTCGCAACTTGGAACGCGAAGTTTCAATGTCCAGCGGTTGAATTCTCCCGGAATGATGGCAAGCCCCGACGATCCACCATCGATTCATCGACGTGGAATTATCGAAGTAATAAGTTAGTGCGCGTTTTTTAAGCAGACAATTAACATCCACAATTTGGCCACTAGATGGTGCTCTAACAGAAGATATCAAGATATTCAAGATCACAGCCGGCATTCGATACTGCTGAACGTCTGCAAAAAAAAAAGTCAGTGTATGAAACATGGACGGCCCAAATATGGTTCCGCCGGAGTTTCGAGGCAGAAAATTGGAGTCAAACTATTTTGAAAGTCGACTAATGGGACGTGACTTTTTTTCATGTTTTTTGGAGCGGTCGCTCACCGATGGCCAGGCCGTCGCTGAAGTTGTGCAGACCGTCGCCCATGATGACCATCCAGGCCAGCGTGGCCACGCCGGCTTGCTGGAAGTGGTGCTGCGGGTACGAGTGGGTGTGGCTGTGCGGGTGGTGGTTCTGCGAGTGGTGGTGGTGGAGGATGTGGTGGTAGTCGTGGTGGTGGTGGTGCAGGCTGTCCGCCGGGCCCACCGTGTCGTGGAAGTGCGAGTGGCATTTGTTCTCGCAGTCTTCCGCCGTGTAGCCCTGAGCCGCCGCCTCCGACGGCGTCTCCGTCAGCATCACCTGCTCCTCCTCCGCCACGCCGTCCTCGTCCGGGCGCTCGGCAAACACCCCGGCGCCGTTGGGCTCCGCGTCTGTGGGACCACAAAATTGTATTAGGCCAACGTATATGTGTATGTATATATATATAGTTATTTATTTATTTTAAAACATTTAGAAGGTGGGGGCAATGTTCAGAGTAAAAAACTTGCAAATTTGCCATTTTATAAAGTCGCAAATTTGCGAGAGAAAAAAAACCTTGTAAATGTGCAACTTTATAAATAGGTAAATTTGCGAGTTTATGAAGTGGCAGATTCATGAGAAAAAAAAACTCAAAAAGAAACTTACGAGAAATACACGCAGCGAACTACTGGGATGTTTTTGCCAATACTTTTGGGACGGGTTTTCAAATAAGGAGATAGAAATGGCTTCAACCATATCATGTTAAGCATTTGCACTTTGAAGCGTTGGATACGGCCAGCGACAAAGAAAAAAAAAAAAAAAAAAAAGCCTGGCTTTACGAAGGTCCAAACCCGGACCATCAAGCATTGAAGTTCATTTGTTCAGATGTATATTTACTTGTGCGTTTCCAGAATTATTTATAAATCTGCTGCTCTCCGGCATTCACTTGCATTGACCTAAAGTATGCTAGCGTCTGATTGGTTGGTGTTAGTCAGCTGATCGGGGATCAGGAAGTGTTGTCGTTCTAGCTGCCGTGTAAGATCAGTAAAGTTTCAATTAAGAATGAATCCGTCTCCATCCTGCCTTTTCATTTTATAAACAGTGTCTTACTAACCACCAACCAATCCTCAAATTAGACTAAAGCTACGCTACGTGGATTTGTCATAAGTTTCGGAGTTTTTTCTCTCAAAAACTTGCCAGTTTGCAAAGTCACAAATGTGCCGCTTTATAAAGTGGCACATTGGCAAGTTTTTTTCTCAGAATATTGCCCCCACCTTAAAAAATAATAATAATTATACGTGTCCCTAATATGTCATTGATATTTGTCATGTTTCTTGGACAGGTTGTGACTTTTAAGGCAAATTGCTTGTGTGTTTTTATATACTTGGCCAATCATTTTATTTCGTCACGTGGACTCACCCTCGCTCGCCTTCAGCGAGCTGTCCATCGGGGGGGGCGGCTTTTCCAGCTTGCTCTTGTTCTTCTGCTCCTGCACACAACAAACAAAATCGTCAAGCCCCTTTCACGCTGAAGGAGGCACACAGCCATTGCTGCTTTCCGGCTTGAGATCGTTACGATGGCGCGGCGGCGTCACTCTGGGGCCGTGGCGAGCGCCTTCAGCAAAAACGAGAGCGAAGCGGGACATTCCTGTGCCTGGTCACGCGCGCCGCTTTAAGCATTTGGATCATTAAGGTATGTGGTGACGTCAGCGCCTCAGGCGAGACAAGTGCATGCCACCCCTTACACGCTATTACTGATGGGGGGGGGGGGGTCTTCTCGCGCAGGGGTATGCAACCTGCGGCTCTGGACTCTCTCTCTCTCCTGTGGATCTCGAAAATCATTAGTACAAATTAGTAGGGATTTTTTTTTACATACCTATTCATTTTTTTAACTCTTTGACTGCCAAAAACATTAAATAACGTTTAGTAAAATCCTAGGGGGGAGTGCCAAAGACGTTAAAAGACGTTTGTTTCAAAACAGAGGTGAAAGTAACCATTTTCTATTGTTTATTACTGAAAAACGGAATAAGGTAGAAACAAACTTTTTTTTCTGATGAAAGATGAGAGTCCAATCTTTCATTTGGTAGTATGTGTGTTTCCATAGTCCAAACACATCATTTTCTGTGGTCCTTGAAAGATCAGTCAAAATGCTTAAATCGGCTGGCACCCACGGCATCCCTTTTCTGAAAACGTCTGGCAGTCAAAGAGTTAAGAGAAAATATTATATGAATGAATTACCAATTAAGAAAAAAAAAAAAGAAGAATTAAATGTTCAAAAAATGTCAGTCCAAATCTGTAAATTGTTGGAAAAAGTGCCAAAAGGTAGATGAAATACTTTAAGAAAAAATACCTAAAAATGTCCAAAAGTGATCATAACATAAGGATCAACATATGCACAAAATTTTCAGAAAATTTATCTTTTTTTAAGGCAGAAAAGAAAGCTTTCCAAAAATAAAATGTCCAAAAGCAAAAGAAGAAAGGCAGAAAATGACCATATAATGTCTTTGGAATTGCCCCCCAAAAATCAGAAAATTCATTATTAAAAAAAAAAAAGGCGGAAAGGAAAAAGGTTCAAAAAGTAACTATAAAATGAAATGTCCAAAAACAAAACAAAAAATGCCAAGGATTACCATAAAATTGCCCCAAAAACATCAGAAAATTTATAGCAAAAAAGCTGAAAAAATATTTTAAAAAATAGGAAGATAGGCAAAAAAGTACCATATGTTTCATTCATTACAATGTTCAAAAGTTTTACATCTCCAAACAGATTTTTTGTTATTTATTTGGCCTAAAATGTCTCTTTTGACAGTAAAGGTTGCTGAGCCCTGATCGAGCATATCGAGACTTCCTAGTTCTTATTTTAGCTCCTCCAGTCAGCAATTGCAGGAGTCCATTTCAAGCCCCCTTCCTTCATCTGTACCTTTCACACTTGATGGCGAAAACCTGCTCGGACCGTCCCGTGCGAAGGGAGCCGCAATTGAGCTTTTTTGTCCTGCCTCACCTTCTTCTTCCTATCCTTGTACATTTTTCCCAGCGTCAGGAAGTGCTCGATGAGAAACATCAAGTAGACGCCGCCCAGGGCCGTCAGACCCTTCCACATGCCGTCCAGGTCGTCCAGGTCGTCGCCGCCGCCGTGCGCGTCATGCCCGGAATGCTGGTGGCCCGCCTGAGACTGCGCGGGAAAAACAAACCACCGTTAGCGGTCACTCCCGTCTATGGAGGACCAAAATTAACAATAAATAAATAAATAAAAGTGAAAATAAAAACAGATACTGTATAAAAAATTGAATTCAAAAATTAAATACAAAAAAAATTATATAAATGGAAATAAAAACAACAAAAAATATATATATAAATAAATAAAAGTGAAAATAAAAACAGATACTGTATAAAAAATTGAATTCAAAAATTAAATACAAAAAAATTATATAAATGGAAATAAAAACAACAAAAAATATATATATACTTAAATAAATAAAAGTAAAAAAAAAAACAAGATTCAAAAAATAAATGTAAAATGAAATGTTGAAATACATAAATAGAATTAAATATCAATCAATAAACAAAAATGCTCTGCTCTCACATTTATTTATTTTATGCTGCAGACGCAATGTTATTCAAATGAGGGGGCGTGTCTTGGTACACGCTAGGGTTGGACTCCCCGTTGCAAACTGCCTTTCATTGGTGGAGTGAGCGGGTCAGCCAACAAGGAAGTCTCGCCGGCTTGCATTGGCGAGCTCCAGCAACGGACGACTATCTTGTCCACTGTCACCTCCACTCGTTGTCCAGCAACTCAAGTCGCAAGTTAAGGCGGAGTCCAACCCAAGACACGCTTAGGACCGCCTCCTCATTTGAATAACATTTCATCCTGGCAGAGCATCCGCATCATGAAATAAATAAATGTGAGAGCAGAGCGTTTTTATTCATTGATTGATATTCAGCTCTATTTATATATTTATTTTTGTATTTATTTCAACACATATTTTTATATTTATTATTATTTTTTGAATCTCGTTTTTATTTTTACTTTTATTTGTTTATTTATGATATATATTTTGTTGTTTTTATCTCCCTTTGTATTTAGTTTTTGTATATAATTTTTGAATTGTATTTTTTATATCCGTTTTTATTTTCACTTTTAGTCATTTATTTATTTTTGGCAGTTTTGGTCCTCCATACTTATCTACTATATAACAAAAATAAATATATAAATAAATAATTTGTCCACTATATGCAAATCCTGTTTGAGAGCAGCCATGTACGTACAAGTTTTCTCCAAAGTCAACATGAATAGCTCACGGGTGTGTTCTAAAAATAGCTCACCAGTGATGGGACATTGTGACTTTCTAAGAAAACTTTAAACAGAAGAAGAATGTTAACGTTCATTCATTTATTTAACATGGTATATGTTTCTAAATATTCTAAAATGAAACAGTATTGTCTTTAGAAAAAAAATGCTGGTTTTGTTGACCGAAACGACCTATAAATTCCATTGTAGCATTTTTTTCTTCTTCTTAAAACTGCATGAAATGAATGGCAATTTTTTTCCCATCTAATTTCACATTTCTAGCTCCTGATCGTAAAACGGTCACAAGAGTGCAACCGATCACAATTACCGATAGCTTCAGAAAAGTCCAAATCCAAGAATTCCCGCGGCCGGCCATGCAAAAGCAGGGTGGCGTGCGTGCGTGCGTGCGTGCGTGCGTGCGTGCTCACGTGGGGGATGAGGTGCAGGAAGGCGTCGCCGCTGAGCGTGCCCACGGCCAGCGCCACCAGGAAGCTGAGCAGGAACTTGAAGAAGACTTTGTTCATGAGCGGCATGAGCACCACGCCCAGAAGCGACAGCAGGCTGATGACGGTGATGGACAGGAAGCCGCCCACCCACGCTGGCGCCCGCCGGACACACGCAAATCAGTCGCAAGTCTTCAAAGTGGACTTTCCTGACAGTTACCTGCTGTGATACTTCTGCTGCCGTCGCCGCGGTCCTCGCCGTGATCGTGGTCAGGATGCTCTGAAGGGAGACAAACAGTGACGTTTACGACACGACGACATTTCCGATCAAATGGAGGACAACGAAGACTGAAAAGCTGGATTGAAATGCTGTGGAATTAATTCACATTTTGTAATGTGGCAACTTTCAGAATATAGGAAAAAAAAATAAAAATATCACACCAACTGTCACAATTAGTTCAGATAAATAATGCAAAATCCCAAGTATGCGACATTAACTCTGGAGTACCGCAAGGATCAGTTCTTGGATTTGAGTTAGAGTCTGAATCATTTTTTAGATTTGCAAAACAAAACAAAAAACAAGACAAATAGAACTTTGTCTTCATTTATTTTGTAAAACACTTTTGCGCATTAAATAAAAAAATAAAATAATTTGAGTCAAAAGAGGTACAAAAAAAACAAGAACAAATATTGTGGAGTTCCATTATTTGCTGAATTAAAAAAAATTGTTTAAAAGCAAACTTAAAAAAATTGACTTAAATCAGAAATGAGCTGTTAAAATTGTATATATGCTGTATTTTTTTTTAAGATGTCTCGGTACGAGTGTAATGAAAATTGTATATGTGAGTATGAAGATATGATTTCTAAATGTATTATGGTTTATGCCTATGAATTTCATGTCCATTTGTCGCTGGCAAATGTGCGTATATTAAAGTGCACTTTATATATGACTAGGTTTATACATTTTTCTTTTGTGGAAATGCATGACCTTATTATTGTATTAACATAAAACCAATAAGGGGTCGGACTAGATACGTTTTTAGCTTCTTCCTTCCGCTTTTGAACATATAAACTCTTTTCTTTCTTCCTATTCTTGTTTTTCTTTTTTACTTCCATTTATATTTTAAACTTGTAATGCGTTTTGTGTTTATATGTTCAATAAAACCATAAACCAAAAAAAAAAAAAAAAAGTCAAAACATGCAACGAATAAGGGGAGGGACGAGATCAGTTTTCAACTTCTTCCGACTCCCTTTTGAACCGTAACTATTAATAATGTTTGTATAAAGTGTTTTCCTCTTCTTTAAATCTTTATTCTTTTTTTCTGCTACTTTTTTATATGTTTATACATTCAATAGGCAAATCCAATCAAAATCAAAAAACGATATTATATATAATTTTAAAAAATCACCTCAAAATGGGATTTTAAATGCAATCTGATTTGTGCATGTATACAATAACAAGGTTTTAATGGCTTTAAGTTGTGTCCCTAAAATCTAAACGGCCATCTTTGACATTTTGAGCTGAATTGTTGTTGTTTTTAAATAAATGAAGACAGACTATTTACCTTTTTTTTTTTAAGAATGAAAAACAGCTCAAAGCGCAAATGAAGGCACTCCCTTCCTTTACACATGAAGAGTGAATGACAAAGTAGCCGCGGTCCAATATTGGCAAAGGAGTCAAGAAAGCAAGCCAAGTCGCAGCGGGAACCGCTGTGACCCGTTGCCAGCCAGCCACTCCTTGCTAATGCTAACAGCTAGCCACTAAGCAGTAACATCGGCGACTGCATTTTACGACAGCGCAATTAACTAGCGCTTTCTTAGCATCCTAAATTAGCGATTGAATATGATTTTGGGATGGTGTGTTGATGTTGGTTGCAAAAAAAAATATAATAATTATAATAAGGTCACCCAAAATGTGGAAACTCGTTTTAAGCTCGGTCAAGCTCGCCATCACGCCACCGTGCGGGCCAACTTCAAAGTAAGGCTACGTTCACACGGCAGGCAAATCAGCCTAGATGGGATTTTTTTTTTGCCCAAATGTGACCAATATCGGACTTTCTTATGTCATTGTGAACGGCCCAAATCCAATTTTTTCATATCCGACCTGGCTCACTTTCGTATATGTGGCATCCAATTTTTTTGCAAAATGACCTCAGTCTAAGTCTATTGCATTTATTTGCTAAGTTTTATTTTGAAGTTAGTTGAATGTGTTTCCAACTTCCTTCACATGACGGCATCGGGGACAAGAGGCGGGAAAAGAAAAACTCATTTCACTCCCGGTTGCCAAAATGCTCCCGAGGGTTTTCAACTTCGTCAATGTGGCCTGATAACGTTGCCTTCATGTGAACGTGCTTTTTTCTTTTGTTTCTCCACCAACTCATCCGCAGGAGACGTTTCTCAGCACCATTTTAGGCAAGCCTGGTTAAGATGCGTTAAACGCCTTCAAATGAATTCCATTTTGGCTGCAGAAGCAACGTCATGATTGTTATAGCTTTGTGGGGCTTAACATGCAAAACGTGGTGATTGCTTAGTGCGCGGAAGCCCTGATGCCAAGCTCACCGTCATCCTGGTGCCGGACGCAGGCGCCGGCGTCAATCTGGTGCAGGAGCGCCGGGCAAAGTAAGGCCAAGTCGCTCGGGCTCACGCTGCCCTCCTGCGTCATCCCGTGCGACCACAAGATGCTGGACGCGTTCTCACACTGATGATGCACACAAAAAAAAAAGATTCAAAATTCTTTAGAGGGGGGCAAAAAATGATTTCATTTGACACAAGCTTCACATTCACCCATTTTGAAAGCAACGTTGCATTTTGTTGGCTCGAAAAAGCCGCCTTTCGTATCAGAGGGTTTCATTAGCCTAAAGCGACGACAAGGCGAGGAGGAGTCACAGATTGACTCTTGGCTTTTTCTTTTTTTTTTAATCGATACGTGGGTCAGGAGTTGTGCAGGCATCAGCAAATCTAATGTCATTCTTTTGAATGCAACTTGACTTCAAATGACATTGCACTGCACGCGCGCACACACATTCATACAATTACAATACATACACTGTTCAAATCAGGGCTGTTAGTCGATTCAATTATTTAATCGCATAATTCTCATAGTTAACTCGCGATTAATTGCACTTTATATCTGCTGTAAATGTACAATCAAATATTGTTTTCAAGTTTTTCATATACACTTGTCAACATAAAAGTGGACAAAAACAGTTAACAAACACGTTTGTATCTTTCAGTAATTTCATTCATAAAGTTATTTGAAGAAAACTATATATATATATATATATATATATATATATATATATATATATACACACATACATGCATGTATACATATATACACACATACATGCATGTATACATGAAAGGAGTGTGAAAAGTACATTGCGTCATAGATTTGTGTTGAAGTAATTTTTCTGCCACTAGGTGGCTATAGTGTTTCATGTTGACAGAAATAGTAGTCTTCTTTTCAAATTCAGAGAAATTTTATTATATAATAATTAATTAATTAATCTAATTAATTACAGGATTTTTAATTAATTGATCTTAGGGGTTTAAAAAAAATGGATTCGTCAATCTATCGCGATATTACAATGCACAACTCTTGAATCGATTCACTATGCGGCCGAAACGATGTTTAAGCATCAATTTTTGATGGAAATATTCAACAAACGTCTTACTTAGTGTTAGGATTCACGCTTTAAGCATGAAAGAATGTTAAGCCTTAATATTGAATTTCAGTGCTGTTCAAACATGCAACAGACTTCAACCTGTTTATTAAATAGCGTGGTTCACAGTTAGACGTTTCACATAAATAAATACATTTTCAAACAAATTGACAAGTTTACTGATCAGTATTTTCTAAATTTGAGTAAAAGATAAATAGATAAATAAATATCGCAGTAATCAATTTATAGATGTGTATCGGGATAGAAATCGAATAGTGACCTAAGAATCGTGATATTTAATCGAATGAATCTATTTTAACAGACAACTAACGCTGGCTTGAGCCAGTTGCTCAAACAAGCTTGTTTACATTGAGAAGCTGAAATGATCATTTTGAAAATCATCGGTCTCCTGAAGGTCTTTGAAATCCTGAAATCATCGTATCTCCCGAAGCGTACGTCCTACCGGGACATGGCGGTTGCGGCAGCGGCGGCAACTACGGAAGTCAAGTCGCTATAAGGTCATGCACACACTCACACACGCACCATGAACCAGCCTGATACACTTGTTGCAGTTACGCTTTGGGCCAGAGGTGGCAGTCGTGAGTCAAAAAGTGACAAACTGCACAAAGATCCTTTCAGTTTGAATGCCTCTGTATTTAATACTTTTTAGTCCCATTTAGGGCATTCATTCAAGCAAAATCCATTTAATGAGTTTTAATACTTTGGAATGATCCGCAGAAACCCTGCAAAAGTGTTCTATAAAGATTATTTTAATAATAAATTAATGTGTCAACTAATCTAATTTAAAAAGAATGATGATTTAGATCCCTTTCCTATTTAAAAAAAAAAATAAAAAATTATTATGGGACTGCTTTGCGTAGCACAGCAAGCAACACATATTACTATTCCTAGAAAAATGGGCTTATTATGGGACTGCTTGCGAAGCAAGCAGGCACATATTGTTATTCTACCTAGGACAGTGGTTTATTTTTTATTTATTTATTTATTATTCCAGCGATTTTTCCGCTAAAATGTGGCCCGTACCGTACATCGCACCGGCACAAATGAGGTATCAAACGATGCGGCTCGATCTGACTCGCTAGGCTATTATTTTTCTAAGAATTCCCAGTTACCATGGCGACGCTATTCCCAAAAAACTCCCAAATTAACTCCCCATTGGGAATGAATGGGAAAAGGGAAGAGAAGATCACACATCAAGCACCTTTTTCCAAGACACGCTGCGCGCGCATACGTTATCCGACCGATACGAATATTAGCTCATTTTGTAGGAATTTTTCCCATCTTTAGCTCAGTGTCGAAATCTTTTTTAAGGAATGAAAGCTCCCCCCCCTGTGCGGGTTCAAAGACAGTGACTGAATTAGCTTTCTCGCACACTCTGTTGGCTAATTAGCCATCCAGTGCCGGGAACCAAATAATGTATTTGAAAAAATTTCACTTCAACTCGTCACCATGGACACAATCTTTTGTCACTAGACGTCAAATTCTCACATTTTGTAGTCACGAGTGTCTTCTTTCAGACAAACTAACTTTTATTTGGCTAAGGTGTCATTTAGTACCTTTATTTTCCTTTTAAGCTCGGACAAGTCGGACCAACTCGCCTATCTCTGCCATGTTAATTTCAGGCGCCTTCCTCTCTCCATTTCTGATAAATCATAAGTTTTCAACCTGCTCTCATTTGGTCATTTTTTATCCGATTAAGAAAATGAGAACATGCTCGTGTTCCCCAAACCCTTGCCGTTCTAACGAGCCATTTCTTGAATCTGTATCTTCAACCGTTAAGTCGTGAGAGGCTTTTGTTCAAGGGGTGCTTCTCTCACGCAATCTCAATGGAATGTGGGGCGCGTGACGTCTCCAAGTCAAATGTGCGTGCGTGAATGTGCATGTTTCTTAAAGGGACAGTAAGATACTTTTAGTTGATGTTGATTATAGTTAACTTCCACATTTCTTGACCGATTCCAGTCGTTTAAATTTGAAACTGTTCAGCTCATTACCAACGAGTCAGCAGTCCCATTCAAAATTTCCGCGGGAATTTTTCTAGTTTCAAATTGTGATTGCAGAAAATGCGCCCAAACCCACATTGATGAATAATATTTGCAGCATGTTGTTTGTCGTTCGCAATACATTGACCGCTTATTGGTTTTTATTTGTTTACTGATGATCAAATCATGAATCAATTAAATTGTGGCACCTCCAAATATGACCCACCCCACATGTTGGCAAATTAATTTGCGGACCCCCTCCAAATTGCACCTCAACATGCTGATGGTCGTCGTGGTGATGGTCGTGGTCGTCATGGTGATGGTCGTGGTCGTCATGGTGATGGCTTTCATCATGCGTGTGGTTTCCCGCCGTGTGCATTTGACTCGGGCTGACCGATCCGCCGTCGTTGAGCAGGTCGTCCACGCTGCGCTTTTGCCTTTCTTTGGGGGTGTCGGGGGTCTGCTGCCTTTCTGCGTCATGGTGATGATGGTGGTGCTGCACCGTCACGCTCCTGATGCGGTCCAAGCCTACGCTCTGCAAGAGCCGCTTCAGGCCCGCCAGGGAGATGCTCCCGTTTTCGCCGTACCTGAAACAAGACGGGTGAGCCCTTGTCACAAGATTTTAGTGCTGTCAAAGTTTTAACTCCTGAGTTAGTTCAAGCTTCAACTTTGACAGCACGGGGGGGGGGGGGGGGCAAAGTGTGTCCCGTGGGCCTCCGTTACAGATTCCAATCATACATTTCCTAATGTGCTGCATCCATTAACTCTTTGACTGCCAGACGTTTTCAGAAAAGGGATGCCGTGGGTGCCAGCCGATTTAAGCATTTTTGACTGATCTTTCAAGGTCCACAGAAAATTATGTGTTTGGACTATGGAAACACACATACTACTAAATGAAAGATTGGACTCTCATCTTTCATCAGAAAAAAAAGTTTGTTTCTACCTTATTCTGTTTTTCAGTAATCAACAATAGAAAATGGTTAGTTTCACCTCTGTTTTGAAAAAAAAAAACGTCTTTTAACGTCTTTGGCACTCCTCCATATGATTTTACTAAACGTTATTTAACGTTTTTGGCAGTCAAAGAGTTAAAGGCAAAATACCCACCAAAAAAATACCTTTAAAAAAAAGTTTCAAAATTGAGAGATAAAAACATGATTATATTCATTTTTTTTCATGTCAAAGTTTAATTTGCAAAAGCCTGATTTTTATTTTATTTTTAATGACTTAATTGAATAGGCGGAACGGTGGCTGAGTACAGAAGACGTCATTTTTATTATTGAAAAATTTAATGTATCACACTGACTGCCTTTATTTGGTGAATGCCACAAAATGTCACACATTTAGTTCTCAATTATTTTTTAATGTACAAAAAGTTGAATAAAATAATTAGACAATGAAAAAAAAGAAAAACATGATTACAGAATTGACATTATGTGCTGCAGCTATCGAATATTTTGGTATTCAAATATTCTACGGAAAATTCTATTGAATAATCAGGTATTTGATAAAATGAATGTTTTCACATCGTAAAATAACAATTATCAATACAGAAGACATTAAAAAATATATTTCCACTTACTAATGATTGACCAACTTTCATTTCTAGATAATCAACTTTTTTTTTAATACTTAAATTTACACTTAACAGCACATTATTTTCCTTCAGGAGATTTTCGACAAAACTCTCCCCATGGATTTTGGAATGACCTTCCGTTAAATATTAGGCAACCTCCCTCTCTACCCACTCTTAAAACACATCTTTGTTTCAATGTTTTATGGAGCCTGCTGTATTTTATTAGTAATTTATTTACCTACTTGTGTTATTTTATTGACTTATTCATTTACCCGCTTAAGATAAGTATTAATTTATTTGGTGTTCTTTTTGTTTTACCTCTCTTTATTCCAGGACAGATTTTTACTGCATGTACAGCAGCACTTTGTATCAAATAAAATTCCGAGTTGAGTCGTTTTTGGTCTGTGAGACAAAGTGACGTCACAACCACAGTTGTGATTTTGTCGACCGTCAAGTGCACAAATTGAGTGAGCTCGGTTTATTAAACTGATCTCTAGCAACGGCAACTGTGTCCGGCTGTCAGCGTCAAAGTGTGCAAATCATCACGTCGATTAGACTGCCTTTGAAAAGTCGCCCGATAGCCGCAGCCGCTAGCACCGTTAGCACGCCAACACTGTAGACTCCCTAAACATTGGCAAAAGACACCGTGCAATACAATGGTCAGCGTAAATTAAGTCTTCTTTTAGTGTCCTTAATTGGCTACCGAACGTGATTTCTGCACGAAGTTGTTTTGTTGACTTTGCTCGCAATAGTTTATGCCGGCAATAAGAACGGTAGGCAACGGCAACGTTCCGCAGGACGCGCCAAGTCATCCGTTGCGCCGCGACGGCAAAAACGCTTCTGGTAACAACTTCAAAATAAACGCGTTCATTGGCATTGTGCTCCACGTATTACTTTAGGTTTATTTTGAAGTTGGCCTTTCGTGTTTTGCCAGACGTGTCAATTGCGCTAGTGGCGCTTACGCCGGAAATCCAGCACAGTGCCGGAGTACTTCAAGCATTACGTCACCGGCGCTAGTGGCTTTTAAAAATATTCATACGGCCGGAATGAAGAAAATATTTTGCGCACCCCATCCCCACTGCTGCAATCACAAATACTGTAGCGTAAATTCGTCTCTAAAACTGTCATAAGTACGCCTCTACACGGGAGCTAATACTCCTTGCCTACCTTAGATCTTTTTTTTTTAAGTGTACAAGAAAACTTGAATTGCAATTTATTGTAGTTTATTTTTATTTTTATTAGAAACAGTAAAAGAAATATAGGGACGTCTATAAGCATTTTTTCCCCCAGACGGCTACCAGTACAAGTACTCAACTCTAGAGTAGCCACCAATACCGATACCAGTAGTAGTTTTGATACATAAAATTTGCCCCGTCCCAAAAAACAATGACAGATCATTGTAAAGAAGGACCTATATATCCCAAGACTGCATTTTCCCTTAAAATTGCATTCAATTAACTCTTTCACTGCCAGACGTTTTCAGAAACGGGATGTCGCCAGTGCCAGCCGATTTAAGCATTTTGACTGATCTTTCAAGGTCCACAGAAAATGTTGTGTTTGGACTATGGAAACACACATACTACCAAATGAAAGATTGGACTCTCATCTTTCATCAGAAAAAAAAGTTTGTTTCTACCTTATTCCGTTCTTCAGTAATCAGTAATAGAAAATGGTTACTTTCACCGAAATGCTCTGTTTTGAAACAAAAAAGCGTAGGAAAAGAGCTTTTTGTGAAACGATGTTATTTCATGCACTCTAGTGAATTGTACACTTCTTTTTGTCCATGAATGATGCCACAAACACCTAAATAGTGCTTTACTTCTGTAAAACGCTTTCACCAACAATGAAAACGTTTTTTTTAGTTTGCAAAATACGTTTATTTCCATTCAACAGTGTAACAATTTGACAAAACAATTTCGCAAACTATTTACAAATGTGTGCAACTGTGGTACTACTTACAATTATGTGGATGTTTCAAATACAGTTTTTCCTTTTGTAACGCTCTCCTGCGTGCAAGGAGACGCCGCTGGACTCGCACAACAGATTATAGTTTCACTTTCACTTTGTCCGTTTTGCGTGCAAACGTTACACTTTCTTGACGGCCTTTTTTTCCGGGGAATAAAAAGCAAGTAGCAAACTGTACACACTTCTCCGATGAATATGCATCGGACTCGGGGCACTCTCCGTCGTCCGATCGAACGTCCGCCTGTGCGTGCTCGGTTGTGCTCCGCGTTATGACGCCGTCATAGCCGCCGCGTCAGCGCTTCCAATTTCGCCGTCAAGCTCGGATTCACCATCATCATCATCGATGATGATCATCGTCGTCATCAATGTGCTCTTTTAGCGTTGGTCGATGCTTTTGGTCTTTGAAAAAAACGGCTCGGGCGTGAGCTGCTCGCAACCGGTCGCCATTTTTCCTTTGTTTTCCATTCTGATCTCCTGCTCGACACTCTAGCTCCGCCTCTACTGACGCCCACCTGATCTTGTCAAAAGACAGTCATCGCTGCCCTCTAGGGGCCAAAAATAGTCCTTAGGCACAACAGACCTGCAGGAAAATTTCACAACAGATGCGGAAGGCTTCCCTCCACCCGTTTCAAAAAAAAAAAAAATTGGATGACGTCTTTTGACGTCATTGGCAGCCCTCCGTAGGTTTTTACTTGACGTCTTTAAACGTCAATGGCAGTGAAAGAGTTAAGGACAATTTTCTATTTGTCTAATTTCACAAATAACTTTTGGATTTTTCACCAACACGAGCGCTCTTGTTGCTAAACTCTTGAGCACGTGTTGCCACCCAGTTGTGTACATTGGATTGCTTTTTGCATGTTTTCAAACACAAAATGCGGGAGGTGCCGACCTGTTGAAAAGCGCCTCCAGGTGTCTCTTCTGGTTCCGCTCAGCCAGCTGCGCGTCGACCACTGCCGACGGCATGCGGACGGCGCAATCGGGCCCAACCGAGACGGCTCCGGCTGACAGCGCCTCCGCGGTTGTCCGGACCAGCATCAGGACCAAGACCGCCCAGCTCGCCTCCTGCCACATCTCTGCAGGACAAAATTGAGCAAGTTTGGAGTTTTTGCGTGGACTTGGATGTCCTCAAAGTGTCTGTGCAATAGAAAAAAAACACTATTCAGTTGAATAAGGAAACAAGGAGGTGACAAGAAGGTTAGGAGACACGGAAACGAGGCGTCAAAGAAGCAAGGGAATGAAAAAATAGGGGGCAGGGAAACCAGGGAATAAGGAGGCGGGTAGAGAAGGGAATTGACAAGGTAGTTTGGACACCAAGAAACCAGGAGACAAGGAAGTCAACAATAACGACAAAGTCAACATCACCTTGTAGTTCAATTACTGATCAGGGAGACAGACAGAGGGATAGATGACTTTTGATCAAAAACAAAAGAACTATAGTTTTAGAACAAAACCAAACTGATTAGACTTCAACTGATAGTCTACCAAATATCATGTTTGTACGGCAAACTGGCTTTGGGGCGAGGCAGAATTTTCAAAAATAGTTCTCAAGTTAAGGTATGAAGATTCCCTTTGGAACCAGAATGTCAGACTTCCTGTGTCTTTTCTAGCATGGCTTTTTAAGACTTGACTATTTAAGAGCTAACTCAAACTAGCTCCAGAGGCTTAATTTTCAAATAATATGAAGGAGCTCTGGAAATGTCCAAAATGAGCATCTAATTCCCACTTTGGACCAAAATAGCAAACTTCCTGTTTCATTTCCAGCATGGCTTCTTGAGACTTTTTCATAGTTCTACACAAGAAAGACCGGCCTACCAAATTTAATTTTGCAAAGTCAAACTGGCTCTGTGGACGGAATTTTTCGAGAATTTGAAGGACCTCTGGAAATGTCCAACCGTTAACTCTTTGACTGCCAGACGTTTTCAGAAAAGGGATGCCGTGGGTGCCAGCCGATTAAAGCATTTTTGACTGATCTTTCAAGGTCCACAGAAAATTATGTGTTTGGACTATGGAAACACACATACTACCAAATGAAAGATTGGACTCTCATCTTTCATCAGAAAAAAAAGTTTGTTTCTACCTTATTCCGTTTTTGAGTAATCAACAATAGAAAATGGTTAGTTCCACCTCTGTTTTGAAAAAAACGTCTTTTAACGTCTTTGGCACTCCTCCATAGGATTTTACTAAACGTTATTTAACGTTTTTGGCAGTCAAAGAGTTAAAACAAAATAGCAGATGTTTTGTTTTTCCCGTTGTGGACACCTGTGTGTTCTTTAACAATGGGCTTTTCATTTCTGGTACATGAAGCAATATGGAAGTGGCCGTGACTGATAAGCCTGCTGGAGACAAACTGCTTGCTGTCCTGTCTCGCTGACCTCGCTTTCTCCTCCCAAAAAACCCTGAGCAGGCAGCATAAAGAACTCGATTCTCACAGATCATTTCTTCTTGTAGATTGCTCTGTAAGACTTGTGTCTTTTTGAAGCTTCAAATATACAAAATCCCAAAAGACAAATTGTTTTTCCACACCGTTTTATTCATCTCGCCTAACTACTGAAAATTCCACAACCCAGACTTCCTGTCTCATTTCCGGTGTCAGTACCAGATGCGATCGGGCTGCCAGATCATATCGGGGTCGCCTAACGAACACGTTACGCTACAAGACTGGCCGGAAATGATCCAGTTGACGGCAAACATTGGAAAGAAACAATTAAAGATGTCATTTAAACAACAAAATGTACAGACTGAAATTGTAAAAACGTAAACAAACCTAAGAATATAAACGCAAGATATATTGAATTAATAATAAAGTAGATTGAATAAATGACAAATACACAAAATAATTGCCTGAGATGTGACAAATATTGTGAGTTTAGATTGTTAATTGTTCCTATTATTAAGACTGTTTTTGTGATGTATTGTGATTGTGAACAGCTAAAAAAGAAACCAAAGTAAATCGCGCATTCGTTAGCGCTGCAGTAGTGACGTCACCGGCAAGCGCGAAGACGCTTCTAATTATTTCTTCAATCTTTAAGTATCCTGCTTTTATATTCACGTTTTTACAAATTTAGTCCATACATTTTGTTATTTCAATGACATCTTTAATCATTTCTTTGCAATGTTTTACCGTAAATGTTTGTCATATAACTTTATTAAACAATTGTAAACGGACAATTTCCAGCCAAGCCTGTAGCGTGTTGTCATCTGAAGGTGACCCCGAAACAATCTCGCAGCCCGATCACATCTGGTACCGACACCGGTTCGGCTTCTTGAGACTTTTTTGGTACACCTTCACTAGACTGCCCTAGCAAATTTCATGTTGCTCAGTCAAAACTGGCTTTGGTGCTTGAATTTTCCAAAATAGTTCATGTTTGAAAACCATCTATAAAAAATAGAAAAAATTAATTGTTTTAGTAATTTTAAAAAGATAAGCAGAAAATCAAACGTTTCACCTGCAAGTATTTATTGAAATGAACCCAATAACCCAAAAAGTCACACAACAAATCACAGTATAAATTCTGATCACGTATAAGAAGAAGAAAAAACTAAAGAAAAAACGGTTTCAGAATGATGCCGAACTGAAGAACGGTATTCTGTTCCATCCCTTTCTGATCAAAAATGTTGTGATATTGAACGTATCGCCTTATGAGACGCTAACACTTTTTATGGGCACTTTTCTGCATGGAGTCTGGTGTCGTCATGCTCGGCGAGCGGCCAGGCTTGTGGACGCGGACTTTTAAACTCCTATTTTATTCCAATATACAACATTTACATCCACATTAGGGTTGTTTATTCTTCTTCTTCTTTAGCACGTGTGATGCTAAAGACAGCTTGCTGCGTTAGCATCGAGCTAGCGGCAGATTAGCGTTAACTTCCACTGAGGACGCCTCTGGACGTCAGCCGGCTGGCCGGCCGAGGCTCTCCGGCCTCCGAGCGAACGCCAAAATTGGAACCCAATCGGCCGGACTGTGAAAAGCGAGCCGCGCTAACGTCATATGCGCTCAGCGCACATAAACTCGAGTTACTGTAAACACGAGCACGTTGCTTTGTGCGCTCGGCACCAAGTCGCCCAGCTCGGTGCCGTGTGCACAAAAGGCGTTCAACCCGGAAACGACGCCGCTGCCGCCATCATGTCCGCAGCCGCGCCAACGACACAAAGCGTCGCGTCCACGCCTGGAAAAACACATTTTACCTTCTTCTTGTCCGTCGTTCTCCTCCGGCGCGTTGCTGCGTCCAAACTGGATTTTGAGTGGGTTCGGCGGTGCCTCGGGGACTGCGGGAAATCAAAGAGACGAGTTCAAGTAGATGGGCCGGGCGGAGAGGCGAAGGGGCGGGGCAGAGCTCCCAAACTCCTGTTGTGATTGGCTGGAGGCCATGTCAACTAAACCAACCGTCCCTTTATTGTCTTTGAGTTTGGGTGTCAATCACGAACTGACACGTCCACTTACGTTTGCGCATTCGTGATGAATAGATGAAGCATTTTGAGCACTCGAAGCTTCCCATCAAATTGGTTCACAAAAAGGGCTTCATGTTCACACAACACCCCCCCACTAATTTGAACTACTTAGTTTAGAACAATTACACATGCTTTAGTTGCCAATTGTATTTATCTGTAATTGAGTCATATTTGTTTTGCGTATTATTACTCTAGGTATCTTTTTTTTTTTAATGCTGAAGTTGCTGAACTGTACGTTTGTTTAAAAAAAGTAAAGTTTATTTAAAAAACAGTAACATATTTGACTAAGATAAGCACTTCACCTTGCCATGCCAACTTTGTGTAACGAAACGTAATCTTACCGATTCAACATGTCATCATCATTGCGCTCACTCTTTTATTAGATTTTTGTATGTGCGTGTGTGTGCATATGTGCGTGCATGTGAGTTTGTGCTCATTAATTCACCTAAAACCTATAAAAAATCTCATACGTTTACCTAAACCGAATACTTCAGAATCCCGCTAGAGTCATGAAGTTGTCAAGAGACCCGAGGAAGGATCAAAGAAAAGAAAGGAAAGTGAAATCCAGCACCACCTACTACCCACCCGGTTACAAACCAGAATATTTCACCAACCCCAGAAGCATATAAATTCCAACAAATTAGGGAGACCTCAAGAGACCAAAGGAAAGACTAAAGAAAGGAAGGAAGGATAGATGAAGCAGAGTGAGATCCACAGACATCAGCCTCCACTGATCCAGCGACCAGAGAAAGAAACAGATTGTGTTTAAATTTCAGTAGATGCTGGTGTGGTGGATCTGGCATGCATGAAAAACCTCCACCAAAGAGGGGAGCCGTCGAGGGTTTGTTATTCTTTCTAACCACCATTGCATTTCATTGGCCGTCAATTATGCGCACATTTTGGTTATTTGTGTCCAGTGACTAAATTAGTTTTTTTTAATATTAATATATGCATTTATAAAATATAAATAATTGAAAACAGATATATATATATATATATATTATAAATGAAAAATAATAATATAATATAATATTAAACAGCTCTGTGACTGTTTTAGCCTAAAAAAAAATAAAAATAAAAACTAGTGGCCAATTCTTCTCTATTATGAGTGTCAGCAGTGCACATCAGCAGCCAGGACCTGCTTTCATCATCGGAGGTCACAAAAAACCCTAAGAGATGGCAAATCCGGGCCCAGAAAATAAAAAACTTGCCACCGTTTGGTTTTAGCCCCTTGTGCTAGCTCCCTAGCAGATAATCGAGCTAGCTAGGGAGCTCCTAGCTAGCAGCGGGCTTTAAAGCCAAACTGTGGCAGGTTTTTACTTTTTGGACCTGGATTTGCCACCTCTTCTCTTAAGCAAACCGATTGAGACCCAAAAAAGGGCAGACGAGAAGATGATGTTGACGACGACACTCACAGCTGAAGCTTTCTCACCACATCGCAGCTGAGAGAATGTTTAACAAGTTATCTGCGCGCCAAGGGCAAATGCAACCTTAAAAATACTTCAAAAGTAAATAAAAACCAAGGCAACATATTTAAACATTTCAAACACTGCACATGCTTCACGTGTTACAAAAACATATTAGGTGCTTTGCAAAGACATTTGGAAACATTTCAGTGACATTGTTGACTGTCAGCGTTGTTGTCGTTTCTAAATGTGACCATAAAGTGTCGCTGTCGTGCAAGAAGAGTCCTTTTCAAGTCACAGATTTACAGTGCAGTATATAAATATAGCGCAGCCCGCACATACTGGCGCTTTTTGTGTGTTGTTTCCAACCCCCTTTAATATTTATAAATGTTTATTTTGGTGGTGACCACTCCCATTTTTCATGGAAAACGCTTATTGCAGCTTCATTTAGTAGGGCTTTGTATATCGAGCCACGGAGGATTCGGGATTATTACCTTCTTACAAATATGAGAGAACGTGTTCAAAATTTCAGAGCAAAATAGCGGAAGGCTTAAACATAACCAGAAGATGATGACGTAGTGACATAGTTGCCCTGGGCCCGCCCAGGTAATGACCAATCATGGCTCAGCTCCAGATAACGGGTGAGCCGTGATTGGTTGTTCCGCGAGCAACTGTGATGTCATTTACAGTCGACAGCTAGTGACAAAATGGCCGCCCTCTGAGACTGGTAAAAACGGATGGATTTTGCAAAAACATCAAGTCATATAATGACTGACTAAAACATAAAGAATTATATTATATTATAATTTGTGCATCATGATTTCATGCTGCAATCGAATGGATTGCACTTCTCCTTCAGTTGTACCTGCATTGACCACTGGGAGGCAGCGTAATTCTGTACAGTCATGCAGACACACGAGGAGGAATGGACTATATGCCACGGAGGAGGCGGGACTTCCGACTTGCGGCTTTTCACCCATCAACTTTGTTTCCGCTTTGCGACGTGTGGGCAGCGAGTGGGCAGCGAGTGGGCAGCGTCCCTTTAAGCTTTTCAATTAAATGATTATTCGTGAATAATCAAAATTCTAAGATGTGATTAATCTGATTTAAAAATATAATCGTTAGCCAGCTCTAGTTGTTAGACAATTTGCGTTCCCTAAAGGGTTGTAAAACCGCAACTATGCTAACATTAGCACATCGATGGCATTTGTATGTATACTAGCATTAAGCTAGTAAGGTCCGTTCATAAAACTTCATACAGTAGTTGTCTTTGTTTTGAATTCACAGCACGTCATTTTCCTTGTTTCATGAAAACCAATCACACTTTGACATCCTCGATTACTTTTTGGATTTCTGAGCGATTCACAAACATTTGACGTTTGGCCTTGGTCGCCACGGTTACGCCAGCAAACACCAGCGGGCTTCAGAAGTTGACTGACCCTCGGCCAGCAGAACTCACAAGCAAGGTTCTAATAACAAGAAAAAGGAGAACATTGTGAAGGCGTGGAAGTCTTGTGGGAATGTTGCCGACGCTTGAAGTCGCCGTCGGGTCAAATCATTTCAATATCATGAGTTGCGCGGCTGCCATGGGAACAATTAAAAGGCTCGCAAAGAGAAGAAAAATTCTCCTAAGTGGATTGTAATGAAAATCCTCTTTGAGCTCAAGCCGCAGTCTGTCCGCTTCTCATCCTGATTATTCTGATCCCGTCCGAAAAGCCGTTCTTCTTCTCATCCAATAATGTGGTCTTGTTGCACATTTGCCCACAATGACCCTCCTGCTTTTTCTCTCGCGTGACATGAGTTTTCCCCAAACCCAACTATAAGGCCTGGTGATCAGATTCTCGTGAACGATTCTCATGCGTGACCATGTGATCGTTTTAACCATATGATACGATACGATACGATACGATATGATAAGATGCAGGCCAACCCCTTGACAAACATTTAATAAGCATGTAATAACTATGGTATAACATGTAATAAGCATGTGACAAGCATGTCATGACCATGTGACAAAACATTTTAACAGGTAATAAGCATGTTAAATCCATATGATAAAACACAGGATAACCCTGCGACCAACCCTCAACAAGCATGTAATAACCATGTTATAAAAGGTAATAAGCATGCGACAAGCATGTCATGTGACAGGCATGTGCCGGTGTTGGGCGTGGTGGGTGCCGAGTCAGCAAAAAGAGCGCTCGCAAGGACGCAGGCATATGGCGATTCAAATAATCTGAGATTTCGTTTAAATCTTCCAAGAGGCTAGCGAGGCGGATGAAGATTAGCTACCAAATTAAAAGCTCAGCGCACATCTCCACCCGAGTCCAATTTAAATTGATGATGTTCTTCAGCATTTGAACTGGACTCAACTCAAGTGCTTCCAGGTTTCATGTCAGAGAAGGGACAGACCGCCAGTCAAGCATGTGCATAAAAAACAACCACAACAAAAACGGATGGGTCGCCAATCGATGCCCAGGCATATAAATACAAACGATGGATTGTCAGAGCGCATATAGATTAAAAAATGGTTGGTGATTTGTCATCATGAGTCAATGTGTTACGACACAAAGACCAAAGAATTGATTGGCCGCCAGTCCAAGTCGGCACCCATAAAACAAAAACTGGATCCGTTGCCATGTCAGGGCAAGACCAAAAACGGATTAATCACCAGTCGATGCCAGGGAACATAAAGACAGAAAAGGGGAGTGGTCGCCAGTCCACATCAACCAAAGAGCATACAAACAAAAAAGTGGATTGGTCAACAGTCAATGTCAGGGTACACAGCCAAAATGGGGATAGGTCGCTGGACCATGCCAGGTAAATTCACACCAAATATTGATTGGTCGCCACTTGCCAGTCCACGTAAGCATATAGACAAAAAAGTGGATTTGGTCGCCTGTCGATGTCAGGGCACAGACATTAAATGATTGGTCGCTGGTTCGGATCACGAATTTGAGTCATAGATCAGATCGTTATTCGGATAAGCCAAAAAAAAAGAAGATAAATATTACTTTATCGTCATTAAATTTGTAAAGCGCTTTTTCCATTAGATGAAAAAAACAAACAAATCAATTCAAAATGTCTAATATAGCCATTTAGGATTTAGGAACACAACTTTTAAGTGCAATATGAGGCAGAAACATTCTTATTTTTACACATTCTTATTTTTACATGGTTCATGTGTAAAATAAAAAGGTATTAATGGCTTAAAGTTGTGTTCCTAAAATCTAAACAGCTAAGTTTGACATCTTGAGTTGAATGTTTTGCTTTTTTTAATGGGCAAAAGTTTTGTAAAATAAATGAATACAAACTTCTATTTATTTTTTTCAAAATAATAATAATAATAATAATGAAAAGACCTCAACGTGCAATTTATTTTTAATTTCCCCTCCTTTAAACATGGAGAGTGAATTCCAAAGTAGCCGTGGTCCAGAATATTGAAAAAGAATGACAGAAGGTCAGACGTAGCAGCTGTCAAATTTACCAGCCGGCAGCCAGACACTCGTTGTATTGCTCATGCTAACAGCTAGCCGCTAGCCACTTAAATCGGAGACTTCTGCCGTGTCCTACAATGATGGCGTAATTAACTAGCGGTTTCTTAACATCCTCAAATAGCGATTGAACACGAGTTCGGGATAGCGTTATGTTGATGTTGGTCGCAACTACAATGTCAATCAACTATGATAAAGTAACGTCTACAGTAAAAGGGAAGTCAAGCTAGCCATCGCGCCACGACGTGGGCTAACTTTAAAGTAAAAGCGAACTAAGGCTATTTGCATTGCCGTCCATGTATGACTGGATTTGGTCAACTTTATTTTGAAGTGAGGCTTAGCGTGTTACGTTGAGTATGTTTCAGCTTCCTTGACATGTCAGAATGGTAATCGACAGTGAATTGTTTTTTTTGTTCCCCCCCCCACCAACCAATTGGCGAATCGGGCCTGATCCGAACCGTGAGGCCTGATCCAAACTGACCACAGATCAATGATATCAGTTTTTTGTTGTTGTTTTTGCCGTGGTGGTGGGGAGGGCTACAATCTACACTTTCGCCTAGGGGGGCTCCAGGTGTACGATGCAGGTTGGCGTGGGTTCGCTTCCGTGTTTGTGTGAGTGTGTGAAAAAAAAAAAAAAAACTTTCCCTGTCAGTCACCATTAAGGAATTTGCACAATGTGTGTTGCAAACATGCTAACACGCATCGCTAATTGCAAGCAGGAAGCTCCCTGGTTAGATTCAAACCGTGAACAAATCAACTGTAAGGCAGATGTGCTAACCACTAGCTACCTGTGCCGCACTTTGTCCTTCCTCCTCTTCATCGTCTTCCCCCTCCTCCTCCGCGCACGCGCTTGACGTAGCGGAAGTAGGCGGTGCCTCTCGCAGGAACTCGGTACACGCGCACGCGCACACGCCGAGGAGGAGGACGCGCGGAGGCCGCTGCCTCGTGAACGCCCTCTTGTCATCTCCCTCCTCCGTCCTTCATCCTCTTCTTCTTCCTCCTCTTCCTCCTGCATGATGGCGTCGGGCGCGGGAAGCTTTCCCGCCGGTGGGATGCTCGGCCGCCGGCTGCGCGCGCGCACGCCGTTTCTGCTGCTGCTGATGCTGCTCGGCGTGCCCGCGGCGCGCGCGTCCTTCCCGCCTCAGGGCGGCGGAGAGTGTCAAGGAAAAACGTGCGCAGGTAAGATGATTATGATTATTCATAATTGTCATCATTGTGACGAGGAGGGTGAAGGCTGCACGGTTTCCTCACACCGTGGCGCGCGTCCGCGTGCATGCTACCTGCTGCAGCCTCTCCTGGGGCGCGTGCATGTGACTGAAACCCCAACAATCCATCAATAATGTGGTTTGGATTAACATCACATGTAAACAACATCAGAGGCCAAATGGAAAATAAATGGTGATTTGAAATTAGAAAAAAAAAAAGTCCGACGAATTGTCAGTGACACGTGCGTTATGATGACGTCACTTGACTTCATAGTCTGTCGGCATCTAATGAAGTGGAGTTTGAAAAGCATCAACTGGATGTGAGCAGCGCCGGCGCACTGATCGTGTTGATGGCACATCCGCCTCGTCGGTGTCGGGGTCAAAGTTCGAGTCTTCAATCCATGGGTGGAGTTTGTGTGCTCAAACTTTGTTCAACATTCTAGATGGGCTTTGTGGAAAGTCAGGCGACCAGTCTATTTGTTGTCAATATGCCCTGATGTTGGCTGGTGACCAGTCCAGTGATTGTCTATAGGAAACAGATTGGCAACAAGTCTTTTGTTGCTTCATACCGGTCCTGACATTGACTGGCGACCAGTGATTCTTTGCTGACTAAGTGTCTGGACATTGACTTGTGACCAGTCCATTGTTCGTCTATACTGTATACCCTGAAACTAATTGGAGACCAATCCATCCTTTGTCTATATGTGCCCTTGTGAAGTTGCTTAAAACAGTAGTCTTAACATTATGTGTATTTTAAAGAATATCCTGTATATATTTTTGTGTTTTTATATTATCAACTGTCGTTTAGAGGCGCCGCTCAACTTTCTCTAATGTTTTGTATTTTTCCATGACGTATGAAACGAAACTGAAACTTAACTGTAATAAAAGCGACGAGGTGGCCGGGGGAGGGGAGAGAGTCGGAAGGAGCCGAGCGTGAGTTAAGGTCTCGCGCCTCCTCTCCTCTCCCAGCCGCGGTTGCAATAAAACAAAGCAACAGCTTCTGCCTCCTTTTTCCTTGGTGCACGGTCAGTAACTAAGGGGATCTGTAATATCAGACCCAACAGCCCTGACAAACAGATATTCAACCAGTCATTTTTTGCTTAATGGTCCTCCTGAGTTGACTGGCGACGAGGGCTGGGACTCTTTGACTGTCTCACCATTCGATTTGTGGGTCTGCGATTCGATTCAGAATCGATATTTGATTCAGAACGATTTTAGATTCAAAATGACTTGATTGACAATAATTTCTGCTTCAATTTATAGAAATGCAAAGAATTGTCATGATCTACTCCAGTCTGACTCGCTAATGCTAATTAGCGCGCTACTCGTGGCACTTTTATCGCTCAAAAGAACGACTATTCATACAAAACGCTTCAGGAATGAACAGACAAGCATCTTAACATTAGTCACCGACATATGCTCTTCCTACACTGCAAAAAAAACAAAAAACTTTTATTGGAATAACTTGATCATGACTTTTTGCTTCTATGTGGCTACAACTTAACAGTGTATCAGAACGCGCGGAGCCACACTGCCCCTAAGTGGTCAAATCGTGTACAACATGAACAGCGCTCCCAATAACGGGACACGATGAACAAGGGCAAGACGGTATAAAATAATTGAAATAAAATAGATTTTGGGACATTTAAAAAAAAAATCGCGATTCTTATGAGAATCGATTTTTGGCACACCCTTACTTGGCGACCAGTCAATTTTTGTCCATACCCCGACAGATTGGCGACCAGCCATTTTTTGCTCGATAAGTGTCCTGACATTGACTGGCAACCAGTGAGTCCATTATTTGGCAATTAGAAATGTGCATTGTGCCCTGTCACTGACTGAATGGCGACCAGTGAATCCATTGTTTATTGATAAGATAACTGCCAACCTGTGCATCAGTTGTTGTTGTTGTTTTTTTTTGGGGGGGGGGGGGGGTCTAATAAAACAGGCCAAAATGCAGATGTCAAGGCAAGAGGCAATTTGCTTACTTTTTGAGGTTGAGCTAAATATGATGTGAAAGTGTAAAAAGTGTGCCAGCAATGCAGTCGCCTGTCGCTGGCTGGCGACCAGTCTAGGGTCAACCCCATGATTTTAGGAGCAAATCGAATTTAGGAGCGATATTGCGATTTCAATTTGATTCCTGATTTTCTTCAAATCAAGCTACATTACAAATACTCATAATACAAACATGAGAACTTCAAAACAATAAAAGCTATGACAGTAATAATAGCCAAAAATGTTTCACATTTTGTACAAATTGACATGTTCTTTGTATAATACTACAATAAGTTGATTTTACACAACTATGGTTAAGACCAAAATATTCAATTCATAGTAGGATATGAATTTCAGGCCATATTGGTAAGTGTCTAGAAAAAAAATAGCGGCGCTAAATACTTGAAAAGTCAGATAAAATGCATCCACAACAAGAAAAAACAAGACAAGCTGGTGGAAAATGGTTTGCTTCGCCACAAAAAAAAGTGTCAAGTCGTGGGAAGCGGAAAAGCCAATTTGAAGTTGGCTGGCCGCCAACACCGGCCGGCTCAGGTCAGGAAACAGTGACAATGCTGCCGCCTAGTGGTTGGAGATCAAATAAACATCACTTAAACGTGGGGCTCCTACAAATAGCCATTCTAAAAGTATGAACATGAGAAGGGGAGTATTTCTGATTGAGTTGATTAAATGTGGAAAGAGAGAGAGACAAAGAGAAAGAAAGAGAGAGAGATTGCACCCCTCTTATGGCTGTTTTACAGGAACCAGAAATGAGAAGAATAGAAAATTGCTATATTGAGATATACACTGAAATGCTTTCATTCTTTTTTTGCGGGGACATTTTGTGTACCAAAATATATGTTTTTAATCAATTAATAAAAAAAATTTTTGAACGTCACAATAAGACACAATTTTTATTTTATTTTTAAAGAAAATAAACAAAATAATCACGGCAACAGTCATGCTAAAGTGCCAGTAATCCGTATTGGACAACATTTGTGATTGACAAAATGAAAATTGAGCCTCCCGCTTTTTGGCTTTGTTGATGTTCAGGCGTGTCGGAGAAGAAGAGCGACTTGCGGGCGTGCGACCAATCCACGTGCCGCTTCGGGGGCGTTTGCAGAGACGACGACTCGCAGATCAAATGTGTTTGTCAGTTCCAGGTGGGTGACGACCAATCGCAAACACCGTCGCCCAATCCGTCCATCCATCGGCGGATGATTGACAGTAGTTGACGTGGGCTGTCACTTTTGTTGCGTTCACTGTTTTTATATCAATATGTATTCATTCATTAAAAAAAAATAAATACTGGGTTCATCAATTGTAATTTAATTATAAATAAAAATGTACAAATTAGAAAGATTTTTTGTAAAAATGTTTTGTTTACTTTTCATTGTTTTTTTTAATCAGGTTTATGTTCATATCTCACTTGGAATACAATAACTAGTTAGGTGATTTATTATCAAAATAATAAAACATTTCAATCATAACTAAATTCATTGTAAATACAATTTCAAAATGACAATTATTTTATCGGTAAAATAAATATTTTGTATATTTCACATTGTTTTTTAACTTGGTTTAAATTTACGGAAGCGTACATTCAGGTGGGGAAAAAAAAGCTCATTTTTTTCTGAGTAATTTTTGGCGAGGACTTTTTTGAGTACCTGTAAATACAATTAATGAAAAAATGTTTTAGTGAATATTTTTTTCCCTGTTTTTCTGGGTAATTTGGGGGAGGGGGGATTTGTTTTTTTGAGTATATTTTCTGTCTTGAATATTTTTTTTCTGTTTTAAAAATATTTTCTTTTCTGTTTTTCTGAATAATTTTTCCTGCTTTTATGAATTCCTCCCATTTTTCTCATTTTTGTTTCAGTTTTTCTGAATATATTTTTTAATGACAGAAATAATATTCAAAACAACACCCCAAAAATATTTCACGAAACAGAGACAAAAATTATTCAGTATTCAATAAAACAGAAAAAAATAAATAAAAATAAAACAATTAGTCAGAAAAACCGCAGTGATTTTTTTCAAGTACATAAATGCAATACGCTTCTGTATACAGTATATGAAATTCGCCATTTAAATGAATGGTTAATACATTTATTGTAAATAACGTAAAGAAGTAATAGTAAAATAATGTAACATTTGGATAATTCTAACTAAATTCATTACAAATACAAGTGTTTTATTTATTATTACGATGCCCAACTTGCGTCCGTCCGTCCGTCGGCCTGCGTACGTACGTCCTTCTCATTCTGTGTATTGTTACGAGCCTTTGCATCATAAAGCGTCGTGCGAACATGCGGACGCACGCGGCCAAAGGCGGACATCGCCATGGGCGGGAATTGACGATTAACGGAAGTGACCACAATACAATTACAAATGATTTCATGACTAGGTTTGACTTTTTTTTGGGGTATCAGATGGTGTTCATGTTGTGTTTTTGTGACTTTCTTGTGGCGTCTCAGTGTCACAAGAAGTACGTTCCGGTGTGCGGCTCCAACGGCGACACGTACCAAAACGAGTGCTACCGGCGCCAAGCGTCCTGCAAGCAGCAGCGGATCATCTCCAGGGTGGCGCACGGGCCTTGTTCTGACGGTCGCGCTTCTCTTTATTTTCATCTCTTTGCTTATCGCAATCACAACATTGAAAATGGCCTGATATCTCATCATAATTTTGAACAAAAGAAAAACAAAAAAGACTCACTGATGATCTTCATAAGGTTGTTCAACATTGATTTCTTTCATTCGCAGATCCTGGTTCCGGTTCTGGAGATCCAGGCGGTGAGTTCATCTTACTTTTGTCCAGTTTTCAAATATGTTTAAAACTAATGAAAGCAAGTGATAACACAGAGCAGCCACAATATTGTGCTATCAAATGAGAGCTCTGAAATGATCTTCTTAGAAATATTAACAGCATTTTTTTCAAAAGAAACATGTAACATTTTCATGAAATAAATAAATAAATGTTAACATTAAGTCACAGTGTCCCATTACTGGTCAACTATTTTTTAGAACTGAGAGCTACTCATGTTGTCCTTGAGGCTAGCTAGTACACGGTGGCGCGTTTTTTTGTGTTTTTTTTTTTTTTTTTTTAACTGCTAGTGAGGACAAAAAAAGTTGATTGGAGGCAGTTAACTTGAAAGAGGCGACGGATTTACTCAACTCAAGCAGCAAGCCGCCAATCACATTGTGCCCTGCTTAGACGTTAGCCATTATTGATGCTCATTGAAACGTTGACTTGAAAGCAATTATCAGCCCAGTAACATGAATGTCAATTAGAAGAAGAAAATCATTGAAAAAGGATATTTAAGAATAGAATGAAATAAGCCAACCACGGGTAAAGGAGGGTCGGCACTAAATAGAAAAATGATTCATAGTAGAAGGAATACAAATAAAACAATGTTTTTAGTTCTCCGTCTGGTTGTACTGTAATCTCTAGTTCTTCTGCTTTGCAACAACGAAAGACACGTTTTGCCAACGTGCGGTCTTCTTCTCGTCTAGTTCAGCATCAAAAGCCTCACTTTTGACTTCCTGGTAGTTCGTCATCACTTCCAAATATGGGCACGCTGTTGCGAGTGATTGATTAGGGCTGGTTGGAACGCGACGTTGGTGTCGGCCGGGTACGGGCATCTCAGTGCGCTTTGACATTAAATGACTTGGAAAAAACGTTGAGTAGTTTTGGCTTACCAGCAAGACCAAGACAAGAAGACCGCAAGAGCAGCAGATTGTGTGAGCACGCACGCACGCACGCACGCACGCACGCACGCACGCACGCTGAGGTGTCAAATCCATGTCCAGAATGCAAAAACTGTGGCAGGTAAGCATCTTACGTGCTGATTGAGTCCAAGCACCTGCGCTTGAAGACCAGGTTTTTCCTTCCCGGACCTGGATCTGAAAATACAAACGCCAAACTTGACTCTGTTGTAAGGTCTTAAAGCATATTATTATTTATTGAACCATTTTTAAGACTTTTCAAAATGTAGATTTTTTTTTTTTTTTTTTAAATCTTAGTCAATTGACATCCTTTTAAATGTCTAACAAAACGTTCAGGGAGCTCTCAAGGATGTCAGAACGTCTTAGAAGAGAGGTGGGCAGTCTGGGTCCTGGTGGTCCGGAGTCCTGCAGCTTTTGGAGGTTTCTCACTTCCAACGCAAGCTGATTCCAATCAACAGAATCGTCATCAGGGTTATGCTGATCATAAATCATGACTGTAACATGCAAAACCTGCAGGACTCCGGCCCTTCATGCCCACCTCGGTCTTAGAAAGTTCATTGGAAACTTAACCAGAGCTTTCTATAGTTATCTAAAGTAAATATGTTTTTTTTCCCCACAATTTAAAAATACCTGAAATTTTAAACTTTCACATTGCTTTTGTTTTATTGTCGAACAAAAACAAAAGATTCAGAAGGTTCCCAGGGTCAACAGGATCTCTTATAAAGTTCACAGAAATTTTAAATAAATAGTTCCCTGAGATTAAAATTGTCATGTGGGAACGTGAGTGGTTGAGGGACCCAAAAGCAGCCAAACAGGAATCAGCTGCAATGCGTGGAACTTTAATTAACAATAGTGAGAAAACGGTGAGCAAACAACCTGGACTTAATGGGATGTGACTGGACTGGTCGCCATGACTGGTCAGGATGTGACACAGACTGGTCGCCATGACTGGGCAGGATGTGACCTGACTGGTCGCCATGACATGACAAAACTGGTTGCCATGACTGGGCAGGACGTGACCAGACTGGTCGCCATGACTGGACAGGACGTGGCAAGACTGGTCGCCATGACTGGACATGACGTGGCAAGACTGGTCGCCATGACTGGACAGGATGTGACAAGACTGGTTGCCATGACTGGACAGGACGTTACAAGACTGGTCGCCATGACATGACAAAACTGGTTGCCATGACTGGGCAGGACGTGACCAGACTGGTCGCCATGACTGGACAGGACGTGCAAGACTGGTCACCATGACTGGACAGGACGTGGCAAGACTGGTCGCCATGACTGGACAGGATGTGACAAGACTGGTCGCCATGACTGGACAGGACGTTACAAGACTGGTCGCCATGACATAACAAAACTGGTTGCCATGGCTGGACAGGACGTGACAAGGCTGGTCGCCATGACTGGACAGGACGTGACAAGACTGGTCGCCATGACTGGACAAAACTGGTTGCCATGGCTGGACAGGACGTGACAAGGCTGGTCGCCATGACTGGACAGGACGTTACAAGATTGGTCGCCATGACATGACAAAACTGGTTGCCATGGCTGGACAGGACGTGACAAGACTGGTCGCCATGACTGGACAGGACGTTACAAGATTGGTCGCCATGACATGACAAAACTGGTTGCCATGGCTGGACAGGACGTGACAAGGCTGGTCGCCATGACTGGACAGGACGTGGCAAGACGGGTCGCCATGACTGGACAGGACGTTACAAGATTGGTCGCCATGACATGACAAAACTGGTTGCCATGGCTGGACAGGACGTGACAAGGCTGGTCGCCATGACTGGACAGGACGTGGCAAGACTGGTCACCATGACTGGACAGGACGTGGCAAGACTGGTTACCATGACTGGACAGGACGTGACAAGACCGGTCGCCATGACTGGACAAAACTGGTTGCCATGGCTGGACAGGACGTGACAAGGCTGGTCGCCATGACTGGACAGGACGTGGCAAGACGGGTCGCCATGACTGGACAGGACGTTACAAGATTGGTCGCCATGACATGACAAAACTGGTTGCCATGGCTGGACAGGACGTGACCAGACTGGTCACCATGACTGGACAGGACGTGGCAAGACTGGTCGCCATGACTGGACATGACGTGGCAAGACTGGTTGCCATGACTGGGCAGGACGTTACAAGACTGGTCGCCATGACATGACAAAACTGGTTGCCATGACTGGGCAGGACGTGACCAGACTGGTCGCCATGACTGGATAGGACGTGGCAAGACTGGTTGGCATGACTGGACAGGACGTGGCAAGACTGGTCGCCATGACTGGACAGGATGTGACAAGACTGGTCGCCATGACTGGACAGGACGTTACAAGACTGGTCGCCATGACATAACAAAACTGGTTGCCATGGCTGGACAGGACGTGACAAGGCTGGTCGCCATGACATGACAAAACTGGTTGCCATGACTGGGCAGGACGTGACCAGACTGGTCGCCATGACTGGATAGGACGTGGCAAGACTGGTTGGCATGACTGGACAGGACGTGGCAAGACTGGTCGCCATGACTGGACAGGATGTGACAAGACTGGTCGCCATGACTGGACAGGACGTTACAAGACTGGTCGCCATGACATAACAAAACTGGTTGCCATGGCTGGACAGGACGTGACAAGGCTGGTCGCCATGACTGGACAGGACGTGACAAGACTGGTCGCCATGACTGGACAAAACTGGTTGCCATGGCTGGACAGGACGTGACAAGACTGGTCGCCATGACTGGACAGGACGTTACAAGATTGGTCGCCATGACATGACAAAACTGGTTGCCATGGCTGGACAGGACGTGACAAGGCTGGTCGCCATGACTGGACAGGACGTGGCAAGACGGGTCGCCATGACTGGACAGGACGTTACAAGATTGGTCGCCATGACATGACAAAACTGGTTGCCATGGCTGGACAGGACGTGACAAGGCTGGTCGCCATGACTGGACAGGACGTGGCAAGACTGGTCACCATGACTGGACAGGACGTGGCAAGACTGGTTACCATGACTGGACAGGACGTGACAAGACCGGTCGCCATGACTGGACAAAACTGGTTGCCATGGCTGGACAGGACGTGACAAGGCTGGTCGCCATGACTGGACAGGACGTGGCAAGACGGGTCGCCATGACTGGACAGGACGTTACAAGATTGGTCGCCATGACATGACAAAACTGGTTGCCATGGCTGGACAGGACGTGACAAGACTGGTCGCCATGACTGGACAAAACTGGTTGCCATGGCTGGACAGGACGTGACAAGGCTGGTCGCCATGACTGGACAGGACGTTACAAGATTGGTCGCCATGACATGATAAAACTGGTTGCCATGGCTGGACAGGACGTGACAAGGCTGGTCGCCATGACTGGACAGGACGTGACAAGACTGGTCGCCATGACTGGACAAAACTGGTTGCCATGGCTGGACAGGACGTGACAAGGCTGGTCGCCATGACTGGACAGGACGTTACAAGATTGGTCGCCATGACATGACAAAACTGGTTGCAATGGCTGGACAGGACGTGACAAGACTGGTCGCCATGACTGGACAGGACGTTACAAGATTGGTCGCCATGACATGACAAAACTGGTTGCCATGGCTGGACAGGACGTGACAAGGCTGGTCGCCATGACTGGACAGGACGTGGCAAGACGGGTCGCCATGACTGGACAGGACGTTACAAGATTGGTCGCCATGACATGACAAAACTGGTTGCCATGGCTGGACAGGACGTGACAAGGCTGGTCGCCATGACTGGACAGGACGTGGCAAGACTGGTCACCATGACTGGACAGGACGTGGCAAGACTGGTTACCATGACTGGACAGGACGTGACAAGACCGGTCGCCATGACTGGACAAAACTGGTTGCCATGGCTGGACAGGACGTGACAAGGCTGGTCGCCATGACTGGACAGGACGTGGCAAGACGGGTCGCCATGACTGGACAGGACGTTACAAGATTGGTCGCCATGACATGACAAAACTGGTTGCCATGGCTGGACAGGACGTGACAAGACTGGTCGCCATGACTGGACAGGACGTTACAAGATTGGTCGCCATGACATGACAAAACTGGTTGCCATGGCTGGACAGGACGTGACAAGGCTGGTCGCCATGACTGGACAGGACGTGGCAAGACTGGTCACCATGACTGGACAGGACGTGGCAAGACTGGTTACCATGACTGGACAGGACGTGACAAGACCGGTCGCCATGACTGGACAAAACTGGTTGCCATGGCTGGACAGGACGTGACAAGGCTGGTCGCCATGACTGGACAGGACGTGGCAAGACGGGTCGCCATGACTGGACAGGACGTTACAAGATTGGTCGCCATGACATGACAAAACTGGTTGCCATGGCTGGACAGGACGTGACAAGACTGGTCGCCATGACTGGACAGGACGTTACAAGATTGGTCGCCATGACATGACAAAACTGGTTGCCATGGCTGGACAGGACGTGACAAGGCTGGTCGCCATGACTGGACAGGACGTGGAAAGACGGGTCGCCATGACTGGACAGGACGTTACAAGATTGGTCGCCATGACATGACAAAACTGGTTGCCATGGCTGGACAGGACGTGACAAGGCTGGTCGCCATGACTGGACAGGACGTGGCAAGACTGGTCACCATGACTGGACAGGACGTGGCAAGACTGGTTACCATGACTGGACAGGACGTGACAAGACCGGTCGCCATGACTGGACAAAACTGGTTGCCATGGCTGGACAGGACGTGACAAGGCTGGTCGCCATGACTGGACAGGACGTGGCAAGACGGGTCGCCATGACTGGACAGGACGTTACAAGATTGGTCGCCATGACATGACAAAACTGGTTGCCATGGCTGGACAGGACGTGACAAGACTGGTCGCCATGACTGGACAGGACGTTACAAGATTGGTCGCCATGACATGATAAAACTGGTTGCCATGGCTGGACAGGACGTGACAAGGCTGGTCGCCATGACTGGACAGGACGTGACAAGACTGGTCGCCATGACTGGACAAAACTGGTTGCCATGGCTGGACAGGACGTGACAAGGCTGGTCGCCATGACTGGACAGGACGTTACAAGATTGGTCGCCATGACATGACAAAACTGGTTGCCATGGCTGGACAGGACGTGACAAGGCTGGTCGCCATGACTGGACAGGACGTGGCAAGACGGGTCGCCATGACTGGACAGGACGTTACAAGATTGGTCGCCATGACATGACAAAACTGGTTGCCATGGCTGGACAGGACGTGACAAGGCTGGTCGCCATGACTGGACAGGACGTGGCAAGACTGGTCACCATGACTGGACAGGACGTGGCAAGACTGGTTACCATGACTGGACAGGACGTGACAAGACCGGTCGCCATGACTGGACAAAACTGGTTGCCATGGCTGGACAGGACGTGACAAGGCTGGTCGCCATGACTGGACAGGACGTGGCAAGACGGGTCGCCATGACTGGACAGGACGTTACAAGATTGGTCGCCATGACATGACAAAACTGGTTGCCATGGCTGGACAGGACGTGACAAGACTGGTCGCCATGACTGGACAGGACGTTACAAGATTGGTCGCCATGACATGATAAAACTGGTTGCCATGGCTGGACAGGACGTGACAAGGCTGGTCGCCATGACTGGACAGGACGTGACAAGACTGGTCGCCATGACTGGACAAAACTGGTTGCCATGGCTGGACAGGACGTGACAAGGCTGGTCGCCATGACTGGACAGGACGTTACAAGATTGGTCGCCATGACATGACAAAACTGGTTGCCATGGCTGGACAGGACGTGACAAGGCTGGTCGTCATGACTGGACAGGACGTGGCAAGACGGGTCGCCATGACTGGACAGGACGTTACAAGATTGGTCGCCATGACATGACAAAACTGGTTGCCATGGCTGGACAGGACGTGACAAGGCTGGTCGCCATGACTGGACAGGACGTGGCAAGACTGGTCACCATGACTGGACAGGACGTGGCAAGACTGGTTACCATGACTGGACAGGACGTGACAAGACCGGTCGCCATGACTGGACAAAACTGGTTGCCATGGCTGGACAGGACGTGACAAGGCTGGTCGCCATGACTGGACAGGACGTGGCAAGACGGGTCGCCATGACTGGACAGGACGTTACAAGATTGGTCGCCATGACATGACAAAACTGGTTGCCATGGCTGGACAGGACGTGACAAGACTGGTCGCCATGACTGGACAGGACGTTACAAGATTGGTCGCCATGACATGACAAAACTGGTTGCCATGGCTGGACAGGACGTGACAAGGCTGGTCGCCATGACTGGACAGGACGTGGCAAGACGGGTCGCCATGACTGGACAGGACGTTACAAGATTGGTCGCCATGACATGACAAAACTGGTTGCCATGGCTGGACAGGACGTGACAAGGCTGGTCGCCATGACTGGACAGGACGTGGCAAGACTGGTCACCATGACTGGACAGGACGTGGCAAGACTGGTTACCATGACTGGACAGGACGTGACAAGACCGGTCGCCATGACTGGACAAAACTGGTTGCCATGGCTGGACAGGACGTGACAAGGCTGGTCGCCATGACTGGACAGGACGTGGCAAGACGGGTCGCCATGACTGGACAGGACGTTACAAGATTGGTCGCCATGACATGACAAAACTGGTTGCCATGGCTGGACAGGACGTGACAAGACTGGTCGCCATGACTGGACAGGACGTTACAAGATTGGTCGCCATGACATGACAAAACTGGTTGCCATGGCTGGACAGGACGTGACAAGGCTGGTCGCCATGACTGGACAGGACGTGACCAGACTGGTGGCATTGACTGGACAGGACGTGACTGGCCCTGATTTGACTTGACTTGCTGTGACGAGGACGAGGGCTACTTGGCGGTGACGAAGACTTGACGCACAAACTTCCAATGCAATGCATTCAACCCGACTGGACAAACAAAACAGACTAAATACACCAACACTCATGAGCCATAACAAAGAAAAACCAACCCAACCCCCACAGAACCGAAACGTGACAAAAATGTTTTGAGATGTACCTTATACCGGTTGTCAGATTTTTAAAAAAGACCGATTCCGATATTGGTCAAAATGCCCAATTATCGGTCTATTCTTAATAAAAAAGAAGGGTAGAAGGTCAAAACATGCAAAAGAGATCTGGATGGAGGTGGTTGGGGGGGCAGGTCAAAACCCCCCCCAAAAAAGTGTCTCTTGGCCACTCCTGCCAGATGTCCTCGCCTTGTACATCTTCTTTTTGCCTTTCCTTGTCGACTGCTCGGCACCTGCAGCCGCGTCAGCACTTTTCCCATTCTTTGTTCTTGTTCTTCCTTCCAGGCGACGAAGAAGAAGAAGGTTCTGCCTCGGACGGGATCAAGAAGAGCAAGTGCAGCACTTGCAAATACGGAGCAGAATGTGACGAAGACGCAGAGGACGTATGGTGAGATGCAACGTCCCTGCAAAACCCACCACGCTCGACAAAGACCGTAAGACCTGACAAAAGACTGCGAGACCAAACCGGATCTCAAATCCTGACACACATCTGGCGACCTGACAAGATCACGAAACCTGACAAAAACCACAAGATCCGACAAAGACCGTAGCGCTTTTAGGGAAAGATGAGCATGACCATGAGAGCAGACAAAGACCGTGTGAAATTGGTGTGTCCCCCCCGAAACCCCCCACCCACCAGGATGCTCCCCCTTGTGGCTGCAGGTGCATCTGCAACATCGACTGCAGCGGCCACAACGAGAACGCCGTCTGCGCCACGGACGGCAACTCCTACAACAGTCCGTGTTTGGTGCGAGAGGCGTCCTGCATGAAGCAGGAGCAGATCGACGTGGAGCACCTGGGCAGGTGTCGAGGTCGGCACAAAATGTCCGCACTGACAAAAATGGCCGCTCTTCAAATTCCATTCAAATGCATTTTTTCAATTCAAAAAACATTTCATTTTTTACAAAAAAAAAGGTCAACACAAAATAAATGACAGCAAACAGTCAAGACGCTTTATGAGTAAAAATTTGACAAAAATCAATAAATAGAATGACTTGTACTCATTATATTTTTCCAGAAATTGTGCTTTTATAATCCAGATTGTTCCACAAACTTTTCAAACTCAACTCAATTGTATACGTCAACTGTATTTAAATTTTTAATGCCTCTGGACATCATATTCGGAGTATTTGGAATGCAATTTAAAACATTTCAGTCATGACCTTTAATGTTTTAAGAAATTTTCTCCCAAAGACGTAATTATACGTGTTTTTTTTTTTTGGGCTTGTTGTTGTTTTATGCTAGAGCATACAGAAGGCTTTGATGCAGCCTCTGACCTGAAGAGAATGCTTGAAGTAATGGTAGTTATCACCAAAACGGCCAGCAGGTGGCAGCAGAGTATAAGAGATCAACCAACAGATTTGTAAATAATGATGAAACTTACTATATTCTAATGCTAATTGCTGCAAAATGGAAACAGATAGATTTTTTTCCCCCCAATGAAAGAAGAGACTCGAATCTTTCTTTTGGTAGCTTCCATGTTTTTATAGCAACAGAACACAATATTCTGCGGACCTTGCAAAATCAGTCCACGGTCCGCAGGTCAAGATTGGGTTCAGAAATACAGGAGAAGCCGCCACTCCATTTTGGGGGATGAGGAACAAGGCTCACTGAAAATTGCAAAGAATTGGGGGATTGGGTTGAAAAAAAGAAAAGACAGGAAATTCTTGTGCACTGTGCTGCCTTCCTGAACGGAACCCGTGTCTTCTGTGGTCTTTTTTCTCGCTCGCCAGCCGACAAAGACAAAGCGGGCAGGAAGGACGAGGGCGGCCCTTTCAAAGTAAACGTCCTCGGTAAGGCCGCCGCCAGGGCGCCGCGTGGCGATGACATCACTTCCCGTGATCACGTTTTGTTGCTTTGGCCAGAAACCAAAGGACTGGAGCACGGAGACGGATTCTACGCCGGAACGCCAAACAGTTGCAGCGACTCGCACCTGGGTTTTTGTCTGCACGGACGCTGCGAAATCCACTACAACATGCCCACCTGCAGGTGACGCCGCTAACTCATTGTGCTAACCACCATTAGCAATGAAAGGTCTTACCGGGTTGTCTTTTTGCAAAGAGTGGAAAGCAAATCCCTCCTCTTGAAAAAGCAGAATCAGAGGAATCGAACAGGCAAAGCATTTCCAAAGAACCGCGCAATCTTGACATTTGCACTGCCGGGGCAGATTTAACATTTACATGTATTTATTTATCGGTTCATTTTTATGGCTACCGTCTTGCCTGCGTCCCACAACACAAATTCCAAATTTGTGTGTTCACTATAGCAACAATTGTCCCTGCATAGAGTGCACTTTGTAGTAGAGCTGTCAAAAGGAATCAATTCATCGATTATCATATTAATCGACAACTATTTTAATAATCAAGTAATCGTTTGGAGCTATTTTTGAATTCAAAATGGTCTAAATCCCAAAATATAACAAAAATATTGAGGAAATTTGTTGTTGTTTTTTAAATCTGGGACCATGAGTATGGCTGTAGTTTGTAATACCACTATTCACCACCAGGTGGCAGACATTGCTTAGTTGCGCTTGCACCGAGTCTCTATACTATAATAATAATAATATTTTTATGTGGATTGGAAATGAAATGCAGAACCTCAATAAAATTTTGAATGATTTGATTTTTAAAAGAAAAAAAAATCTATTTTGCATAAAATTTCGTTTTGTGGTTGAGCACTTTTGTGCTGTTAAGTCAAGTCACGTTTATTTATAGCCCTTGATCACAAAAGAGTCTCAAACAGTTGCAGTTGACAAATATGAACAACGACAACAACACCTTCTTGAATGGTTATTATGAACTGGGAAAAAAACGATAGTATGTGATCATTTTTTTGGTTTGCTTCTTTTACCAATGTGGCAATGCTGACAAATTGTGGCCCCCTCCAGCCTTAAAGTTGCCCGTCCCTGAACTAGGTCCACTACGTAAGCTATCGGACTTGTCAAGCTGCGCGTGTGGCGTGTGCAGGTGCGAGTCGGGGTACAAAGGCGTCCGCTGCGACGAGCTTCAGGACTTCAACGTGCTCTACGTGGTCCCCAGTGGCCAGAAGCTGCATTACGTCCTGATCGCGTCGGTTATCGGCGCCGTGCAGATCGCAGTCATCGTAGCCGTCGTCATGTGCATCAGCAGGTACGCCACACGCACTCGCCCGCTGCCCGCCTCGCCACCGCGCTGCTTGACGAACTGGCTCTCCGTGTGCGTGTGCGTGTGCGTGTGCGTGTGCGTGTGTGTGTGTGTGTGCCCCTTTCAGGAAATGCCCAAAGAACAACCGCGGCCGTCGACACAAACACAACCTGGGGCATTTTTCTGCGGACACTAACTCTCGGATGGTATAGCCCCCTTTTTCCTCCTCCCCTCTTCTTTTTTAATTTTTTAATTTCTTTTTTGAGAGAAAAAGACGAGCGTCGGCTGCCTTATTTCTTCGTCTTTTTTGCTCACCGCCCTTGAACAACTTTGAGGAATGTTTCCGCATCCTGCGCTCGTATTTTGGAGCTTCAGGAACGCCAACGACGACCAAATGAAAGACTCTTGATGACGAAATGTCTTATAACGCTAATAATAATAATAATTATAACAACGATGACGGCGACTTATTTCTGATTCTCCTGATGTCATCGTAGTGGTTCCATTGGACTTGAGTTGGCATGACAACCGCTGTAACGTGTTTCCCGTGTTGCCCTTTCAGCAAACGCACAAACGGTAGCTTTCATTTCACCCCAGTTTCATTTACACACAGTTACTTTCAGCTGGCTTATTGGACCTTTATTTTGAAAGTTTCTATGGGAAGTGTCTGCCTACTTCCTTTACTGTGAAGGCTGCTCCAGGAAGTATGAGCCTTCTTCAAAGTCAGCTTTCTTCATTTATTTTGAAGGCCACAAAGAAGCGTAAGCCTTCTTCCTTTTATTTTGAAAGTTTCTATGGGAAGTGTCTGCCTGCTTCCTTTACTTTGAAGGCTGCTACAGGAAATGCCAACCATCCTCCCTTAATTTATTTGATCTTTTTCCTTTACTTTGAAGGCTGCTAAAGGAAGTGTCTGCTGGATTGTTTTCTTTGAATGTTTCTACCAGGGGTTCTCAAACTTTTTGTGTCCAGGGACCCCTTACAGGGACCCCTCATAATTCTAACGGGAATTAAACATAACTACGTGTAGCCCTAAATGTCCATCCATTTGCCGAAGCGCTCATTCCGCGCAAGGGTCTTGGGGTGCTGGAGCCTATCCCAACTGTCTTCAAGCAGTAGGCGGGGCACACCCTGAACTGGTGACCAGCCAATCACAGGGACGGACAACCATCCACATTCACAATAACACGAGAGACAATTTAGAGTGTTCAATCGAGCTGATGAAGAACGTCTTTGGAACGTGGGAGGAAACCGGAGTAACCGGAGAAAACCCACGCAGTCACCAGAATGTCATATTTTAATGGTTGAATTTAAAAAAAAAAAAGCCTCATCCTAATAGTAAACCTTTTCTTCTGCAAAATATACCTTTATTCACTGAAAAAAAAAAAAAAAACGTTTCTGTCCAAATGGTTGCCTCCGGTTTCAGGGACCGTTTTTATTTTTTTTCAACACACTTAGATTAAACGTATTTATATGTTTTTTTTTTTTATTTGTTGAATGATGGAAACATTGTTGTTGAAAAATTGTGAATTGTGTGACATTTCATCAAGAAGAAAGCAAAGTGAATGTGACGCCGACAGCTAATTGAAACAACACGGTTGTGGAAGCAGCTAAACAAAGCAGGCTAATGTGCTAGCGTAGTTTGCTAAAAGTGGTGAATGACAACATTTTGGAAGTCAAATCATTTAGAATCACGCGTTACGCCGGATATAGCTGAAGCGCTAACCGCTGCCTGGCTACAAAAACAATTCTTCACTGGCTTTGTTTTGGTTAGCATGTTTGAGCTAACGAGGCTAAGCAGCCGCAAGTGTCGGAGCTTTATTTGGGCTAGCTTGGTCATGCTAGTGAGGCTAACACGTGCACACACACAGAACAGACATAGACACACAAAACACAAAGACAAATGCAAACACATGCGTACATCGACACACAAACACACACGCTTTGATTTCAAGCTTACTCTCAGGCCATTTGCGCCTTTAGCTTAGCAAGCTAACATGTTTTCTTTAGTTTTTGGTTGTTGTTATTGGCCAGCACAAATGTTTTCATGTTCCTTTTTGTTCCACGAGAGCCAAAGTGACAATCACAAAACATTTGTTAGCGTCATCATGCGTAGTTATTTATTTGTGGTTGAAAAGGAAATGATTGTAGTGGTGATGTTGTGTCGCGTTCATTAGCATAGCATGTAGCAGCGTAGTGGCGGTAAAGGGGCGGGGTCACGAAGGAAGTGTTGAGTCGGAAAACCTGTCTCACGGTTGTCATTTTATTTTGATGATCATCACCAGCACCCCCAACCCCAGCGGCGGCGGCGGCGCCCCCCCCCCCCCCCCCCCCCCCGTGAACGTTTGTCTTGTCGTGACTGCTCGTCCCAACGTGACTTTAATGTGTTAACGTGATGCATGTCAACTTTGAATAAAAACTTGTGGGGTTTTTCAACAAAATGTCGCACAAATGGTTTGGTTTTGTCTTGTTTTGTTTTTTAACGCCAAAATCTGGCATTTTTCTACTGCTTGAAAATTCCTTAACCTTTATTGGATGAGGCAATGTGCAGAAATATGAATATAGAAACAGACCAGCAAACACGTTCAAAATGAAGGGGACATGTTACGCAATCTCGCAGTAGTTGGGTTTCCATCGTCTTCAGTAATGTGCAAAGTGGTACTGGAAAAACAGGAGGGAAAAAAACAACAACCCTCAAATACCGCAAGTACGTTTTTGTGTTCTTATGAGGTAGGAATTGTACTTTATTGTGGAAATGTCACTTTTATTTTGTGAAAAAACTGTCACGGAAACCCAGCTAGCAATGACGTCTGCAAGCTCGGTCATTGTTTTCATATTCATTGAAATTCTTGAAAATATCTGTTTCGATTGCGCGGCAAATGTGAGGCGGAGTGGACCATGTTATCGCAACTGGAAACCAAGAACTAAATATATATTTATTCAAATAAATGCCATTTTTTGAAAATTTAAAGAAATGAAAAAAGTTGATCGGCTTTTTAGCATACCTCACTTCCTGCGTGTTCAAATATGGTCATGTGCTGCGTTGCTGGCTCAGAACTTTAACTCACTGGTAACGCTTGCGCTTCATACCGGAGGACGCGGGTTTGATCCTGGCTCACCTCACTTCAAAAAAATTTATAAGTCAATCATTTGTCAAGTAAGACTTAAAAAGAGTTATATTTTTTGCTTTATTTTCTAGGCATGTTATGTATAGCATCTTTGAGTCAGAGTTGGGGGGGGGCAAGGTAGCATGCATGTGCACACGTGTGTGTGTGTGTGTGTGTGTGCATGTGTGTGTGCAGTGTGGAATGAGAGGAAGGGTCATCACATGACAATTTTAATTCTTTTGGGCGGGGCAGGATTACCGCTGTAAATTTAGATTTAGTAGCGTGTGTGTGTGTGTGTTTGTGTGTTTGTGTGTTTGTAATTGTCTGCCAAAAGTTTGATGTTTTGTGCACCAAACAGGAAGTCATCGTGACTTGAAAGTTGCTACTAAAATAAAAAATACTGTAAGATAAATAGTCCTGATGTGCGCAAGTTCTCCCTGTCGGACGAGCCGTCGCATTCCTGACATGTCAAAGCACCAACGAGATCCTTTTGGACCGCAAGTCTTCCCAGAATAAACCAGCCGGTCAGTCTTTGGACACTTGGGGGTTCTACTGAGTTGGGTGGCGGCGCCGACTTCAAAAAGGCAAAATATGTTTAACGTGAAACTCGTTGACGTAAACGTCAGCCAGCTGTGAGCTTTTCCTACGCCTCAGAATGAGCAAATGGTGGACCAAAAGGAAGACCAATCCCAGCAGGACTTGGACATGGAGGTCTATCATTCTCAAAGTTGTCCAAGTGTCTCCTTACTGGAGTTTTTTTTTAGCTGCCGGCCTCACTGCTGGATGCTTCTGACAGAGCGGGATCACGTTCCCTTTTTTTAAAGAGGGCTGGCGGGGCGGAGTTCCCCTCTTTCCTGCGACCAGTCCTCCCTGTGGGTCAGTGGACTCGGATCTTTTTGAAGCCCAAGCAGTGTTCCCCCGTAGACAGAACCTTCTACCCCAGAGCCAGTGGACTTTTTTTCCCAAAGCTAAAGACTTCTTCCCTAAATCCAGAACTTTCTAAATTGGAGTCTTCATCCCAAAATCGGAGCTTTCTTCATCCCAAAATCGGAGCTTTCTTCATCCCAAAGCTGGCGTATTCATCCTGAAATCTAAAGCCGCCTTCATTAAAAACAGAACCCGCTACCCCATAACCAAAGCCTTTTTTCCGAAAGCCAGAACCTTTGACAAAGCCAAAACCTTCCATCTGAAAGCCAGACTCTTATTCCTCAAAGTCGGAACCTTCTCCAAAGCCGGAAAAGTCTTTTTTTCCCAAAACCAGAGCCTTTTTGATCCCCAAATCCAGATTTTCGAGCCTCTGCAATCTTTACAGAAGAAGATGGATCAGCACAAGTACGGCGCTCAGGAGAAGCTGGAGATCGCGGGGATGGAGGACGAGGACGGCAAGCCCATCAGCGCCCTGAGCATCCTGTCTCTGCTGGAGCGCGTGGCCGGAATCATCGACAACGTGCAGTCGGGCCAGCAGCGGATGGAAGAGCGCCAGCTGGACCTGGAGAACAACATCCGCGGCATCCAAGGCGACGTCCTCAAGCTGGCCAAGGAGCACGCCGACACCAGCGCTTGCCTGGACAAAGTGCTGCAGAAGACGCGCAAAGTCAGCGCCAACGTCAAAGATGTCCGAGCCCGCGTGGAGAAGCAGAACGGGCGCGTCAAGAAGGTGGAGAGCACCCAAGACGAGCTGCTCACCAGGAACAAGTTCAGGGTCGTCATCTACCAGGTCGGAAGTTTCTCCTGCATGCGCTTCTTCTCACTTCACTTCCTCCTTTTCGACACCTCACTTGCTATGCTTTCTCCTCTTCTTTAAACCTCACTTCATCTTGTTCCTCATCTTCTACACATCACATCACGCAGGATTTCAAAACAAAAGCAATTATTAGGCCCTGTAGATGTAAAATAACTTGAATTACTCTGAAAGGCTTCAAGTGTCAACTTTCAGTAGATCCATCCGTCTTCTGATGCTTATCCAGACTTGCCTCTCCCCAGCCACTTTGTCCGGCCCCTTCGGGGGATCCCAATATGTTCCCATATGACATAGTCTCTCCCCCGTGTTCTGGCTCGTCCCCTACCGGTGGGACATGCCCAGAGCACTTCCCCAGGGAGGTGTCCAGAAGGCATCCGAAGCAGATGCCCGAGCCACCTCAACTGGCTCATCTCAACGTGGAGGAGCCTGCGACTTGACTCGGATGACTGAGCTTCTCACCCGATCTCTAAGGGAGAGAGCCCGGACACCCTGCGGAAAAAAACTCACTTCAGTACAAATGAATTTCTGGTAGAAAGCAGCTCACTTCCAGTGAAACCTGCAGCAGAACTCGGAGGTCTACCAGCAAAACCTCCAATTGTACTCGCACTAGAACGCCCGGTAGAAGTCGATGGAACCTCTAGTACAACCTCCAGTCAAACCTTAAATTTCACCTTAATAGAACTAACATTAGAAGCAGTTGAACTTCCTTTCGGATTACCACTTGAATTTCTAGTAGAATGTCCAGGTCCGCACTCTACTGAGTGACATTGGAAACACTTTGTACTTTTGAATGAGCTCATCTTGAAACCGAACAAAGTATTTAAAACATTCCTTCTTTGATTTCCTCAAGTTGTTAGCGGCGAGTGTAACCGGAGCTCAGCCAGCAGCTGCTGACAGTCATCGACGGCGGGTCCTATTCTGAGAGCCCTGGCACCTCATGCTTGCCCCCAAGCGCCCCACTACCACCACCTGCTGTCTAGCGCAGTCGCCATTTGACAGCTTAGCCAATCGCAGGCCGGGAAACAGCCGTGATCAAAAATATTCATCAAACTATGACAGGCTTACCTCAACGGCGTCAAAAAGAGCCGCACCCGCGCAGGCATGCTCAGGCTAGCCATTAGCATGGAAGGCAACAGTCACTGGCAATGTTATGCTAGCCTTTAGCATTTCAAGGTTACTGTTACGCTGCCCACAAGAATTCCAAGGCTAACGATTAGCGTTGACCCCCAAGAATGTCAATTTCCGCATGTGCAGACCGAGAAGGCTCATTCCTTGTTACTGTTGTGGTTTCCTCAGGGCGACGCTGAGGTCCCGTCGGTGGCCGTCACCAAGAGCCCCAAAGGGGGCCTGGATGCTCTGGAGCTGGAGCCCGATTCCTACGAGGTCCCCGCTGACCTCTCCTCAGATGAGGAGTACCTGAGTGTGGAGGAGGCGGACCCGTCCCGGACAGCGCGCCTCAAGAAGTCAATGGTGAAGAGCAGCGAGACCCTCAAGGCCGCCTTCTCCAAGGAGAACATGAGCAAGACCAAAGGCAACCTCGGCACCAAGTTCCACAACCTGGGCGAGAAGGTCATGCCGCCGGAGCGCCGCGAGAAGGTGCACCAGGCGGGAGAGCGCCTCAAGCAGAGCGGCGAGCGCTTCAAGGAGAACCTCGCCAAGAAGGCCCCCACCAAGGAAACCTTCAAGATCAAAATCAAGAAGGAGCGAGCCGTGGCTGAGGGCCAAGAGGGCGCCGATGCCGACGCAGAGGCCGAGGTCGCCGCCGAGGTCGCCGCTGGGGTCGCCGCTGGGGTCGCCGCTGCTCCCCAGGCCCAACCCCAACCTGCCTACACCGAAGTTGTTGCCGAAGTCAAGAGGGAGGGGCCGGTGGAGCAGGCCACCGCCACCAGGAGGGCCGAGCTAGAAGAAGATTACGGGAATTAGAGACCCATGATGGGAAGAGGACAGGAAGTAGACAACCATGACGGCGAGATTACAGGAAGTAGAGCACATTTACGGGGAAACAACATGAAGTAGACCGCCATTAAAGGAAGCAGACCACCATTATGGGAAGATGACATGAAGTGGACCCCCATTGCAGGACGTAGACCACCATTATGGGAAAATTACAGGAAGTTGAGTCCCATAATGGGAATTAGACCGCCATTACCAGAACAACAACAAAACAATTGCAGGGATGGATGACAGAAAACAGAAAACATTTACAGAAAGTGGACTGACAGGAAGTAGAGCCCCATTACAGGAAGTAGACCAACAATACCCGATTTAAAGCCCAATTAGAGTGATGACATAAATCAGATGACATTTACAGGAAGTGGACTCCATTTAAAGGAGGCAGACCGCCATTACAGTCAGATGACAGGAAGTGGACCTCCAACACAAGAAGTAAAAGCACCATAACAGGAAGTAAACACAGGAAGTAAACCACCTTTACAGGAAGTGAGCTGCTCTGTGAATGGCCGAGGACGCGGTGCCTTTTATTTATTTTATTTTTTTAAGTGGTGACACCTGCTGGCCGCTTTTCATGCTTTGCTGCTTTGGACCACGTTTATGCTAACACGTTCATGTAGAAATCTTTTTTTTAATCATACACGGATGATGACAAGGGTGACTTTGGGTGGTTTACACGTTTCACATTAAATTACACACAATAAAAAATGTCACTTTTGGTGGTTTGTGCACATGATAACGTATTAAAAATGTGACTTTAAGTGGTTGTGGCACATTATAACATAAAATGTCACTTTTGGTTATCATTACGTGGATGGAAAAAGTCAAAAGGGGCTTGACATCATGATTGACAGCTGTTTTGCAATCAATTGATGACTTCTGGAAATGATGACGTCAAAATGGTGTGTGTGTGTGTGTGTGTGTGTGTGTGTGGGTGAGAGAGAAAGAGCGAGACAACTTGACTTGTTACAACGTGCAATGTGTGGTTGTTGATGTAATTGTAAAGTCAGTGTTAGGTCGCCCCCCCGTGGCCTCATTTGGTGATGCACTCAACCACGTGTTAGCTGAGTTGGACGTAAAAAAAGAATAAAGAGTGGAATTTGAGACTCTTTTTCTCTCTCCTTGTTTTCATTAACATTCCATCATCTGGGGGTGGGGCATATGACTTTAAGATGAGAGAGGTTCGATTAGATCTGCAAAGTAGTCAGCTTCAATATTATTTCATTTGATTTTTTACATTTATGTGCTTTAACTTTTAAGACTGCAAAACCACTCATCACATTAAATACACTTTTCTCAGACATGCATGAACATTTTCTCACATTTCTCTCATTTAAACACCCTCAAAGCTCAAGATTTGGAAAAATAGGTACACTACTAACAAAAAGATACGGAATGGCACTTTAACAAAAATCTGCAAACAGTGAGACTGTGAAAGGTCAATCGTGTTATAGCGACGGTCGAGGGAACACTGTCATTTCAAAATTTTTAATCATTTTTTTCTGGAGAGCTCAGTATTGTTCATTCGGTAATTTTACCGATTTGACATGTCATCATCATTGCTCTCTTTTTTTATTTTTTTATTTTTTGCGTGTGTGTGCGTGTGTGTGTGCGTGTGTATTCATTAGTTCACCTAAAACCTATTAAAAATCCCATACCATTCACCTAAACCGAATACTTCAGAATCCCGCTAGAGTCGTGAAGTTGTCATGAGACCCGAGGAAGGATCAAAGAAAAGAAAAAAAAAGTGAAATCCAGCAGCGACCAGACATGACCGACCACCCACCGGGTGACCAACCAGAGTCTTTCACCAACCCCAGAAACATTTAAATTCCAACAAATTAGGGAGACCTCAAGAGACCAAAGGAGAGACTGAGGAAAGGAAGGAAGGACAGACGAAGCAGAGACATTTCAAAATGTTTGACATCAAGACTGCTCGACAAAAGACAAAATCCAACTCAGGTTTTTAGTTAGATCAATCTGATCATGTCATGTTTGGTGAAATCTCAAAGTTTTTATTGTCTTACCTTCACTTGCAGATGAAGTCTGATGACATTTTCATCTTTCTGTGCATCTAAATCCAGATTGTTGCCAGTCTTTCTTTTTTTCCGCAAGTCCGACTCCATTTGAGTTGAATCCTTTTGACGGTTATTCGTCACCATTTGTCCGCGTTTCAGTCCAACGGGCTCCAACTTGAGTCTGACAAAGTCAAACAACCACCTAGCTAGCTAGCTAGCTAGTTAGCTGGTGAGGTGTGTGCGTAGAAGAAGACAGGCGGCAATTCGGAGCGGCGTGCTCTGGTACGCCCCCTTGTGGGTGGCCGCCGACATCACCGCCTGCTCTCTGCGGTCACGTTCAGGCACAAAAGCGAATCGAAATAAAGTTTAACAGTAACTGGTTCAATGATTTCGTGTTATCATCACTTAAGTGTTACACAAACATTGTCATCAGCAAGGATGAGATGGAAATATTTTCATCATTCTGATTTAATATTTGTTCGTATAAATTAAAAAGATTTTGAATTGTCTTAAAGTATACAATAAGTCAGATTTTTCATCAATGTAAGGAAATACATGGCTCAGTTTGACACACAGTAACACCCCCCCCCTCCCGAAAAAAAAGGGCAATATTAAAACTGACACATCACAAGCTCAAGTGTTAATCAAAAATGTACAAAATACACTTCGTTATGCAGTTTGAACACACGAATGCATTTAAATACAGGAAAACGTCATTATTCAATTAACATTAGAGTTCAATTGATAAAATTGTACCGAGATCAAATCAAAGTCAAATACAAGCGAACTGCACTCAAAAAGATTCTTGACTCGTTGTTTGTCCAGAATGAATTTGGTCAATTCATGTTTCACGTACAATTCAAACCCCAAGTTTGACATTTGCTGCCGATGGCCTCACCTGTGTCGAGGAAGGAGGTCATGACCAAACCCAGAAAAGCCGTCAGCCGAGATCGCTCGTTACTTCCTCAGCACAGGTGAGGACGATCGTCTTCCGTCGACAGCAAGCGGAAACGTTCGTTTTGAAAGTTCATCGTACAAGAAAATCAAGTTATCAAATTCATTCTGGACAAAAATACAAACTTTTTACAGCTGAAAATGTCTCAATGAGTCAAGTATGCCGTTGAGTGGAAATTCTTTTGTAGGTTGGAGCTCGCATACGAATCAATTTGTCGTCAGGCTGAAAAGGGGCTCTCGAGGGCCCGACTTGAGCACCCCTGCCATACGGACCAGCTCAGTGGAAAAGACTGCTGCCAAAAGTCCTTCAAGTGGACGCGGCGGCGAGCGGCGGTCACAGCACGGTGGTCTCGGACTGGAGGATGGACTGAGTTCTGGAGGTGCGCTGGAAGTGGACCGCGTGCTCAGAACCTTTCCTGGAAGTCAGCGTGATGCTGAAGCCTTGAGCTCGCTTCAGGCCCAAGTCCAGGCACACGCTGCGCCACTTCCTCTTCAGCTCGCCTTGCACCTGCACGCACGCACACGCACGCGCACGCACGCACGCATGCACGCACGCACGCACGCAAAACAACAAGGTTGCCTCATGAGTCATTCTCTGCCACGGACTTTTAAATACATCAAGTGGAATCAAAGCGTTAAGTGCCACCGACGGATATTTTCGTCAAATACATTTTCAAGGTGGGGGGGGGGGCGTGCACGAGGGTCTCGCTCAGCTTGTTTGTGAAATTCAAGCTTCTACAAACAGTAACTGTAATGATTTGGAATTTTTAACTCGTAAAAACGAACAAAAACGAACAGAACCACCCTGAAAACGAATTCCAACTAAAAAACAAAAACTCAAAACGAAAAGCTAAAATGAAAATTCCCAAACTATGATAACGCTGGCCAGAACACAATATTCTCGAGAAATCGCTGAAAGCGGACTACAAACCTCGCTGTTGAGGAAACAGTAGAGGACGGCAACCACCAGGCCCTGAAAGGCATCAAAAGCAAGTGGATGAAAAAAGGAGGACAAATCGTCAGGATGCTCACGTGAGGCGAAGCAGGGTAACGTCGGCGTCATTAGCGTCACGTAGCGAAACATTTCTGTCGTCACCTGGAAAGATCCGAGGGCCAGGTCGAAAAAGATCTTGTAGTCTTCGGCCATGGATTCCGACAGGGACACAAAGACCACGTAGTGGATCCCAAACAACGGAATGAGCAGGAGAGTCGATTTGGCCAAACGTCTGAAAAAAACAACAAAATCGCAAAAAGACAACAAATTGTCAAAAGTGAAACGAGCAAAAATCAACACTATGCAGCCGTGCCTTGAGATATGAATTGGATTTGTCCTGTGATTACGCCCAGAAAGCCAAACAGTTGTATCTCAAATCATCTGTTCTCAGGGTGTGCCAAAAAATCGATTCTCATTTAGTACGATTCAGAATCCATTTTAAACGTCTCCAAATTGATTTTATTGGGAGCGCCGTTCATGTTGTACACAATTTGGCCACTTAGGGTTGCTGGTTCCGATGCACTGTTAAGTTGAAGCCACATGAGAGAGTACAAGGAAAAAGTCTCGATCGAGTTATGCCAATAAAAGTCGTTTTTTTGCAGCGTAGGAAGAGCACATGCCGGTTAAGATGCTTCTCTGTAAACATTCCTGAAGCGTTTGTATGACCAGCCCTTCTTTGGAGTAGCGCGCTAATTAGCATTAGCAAGTAGATCATGACGATTCTTTGAACGTCTATAAATTGAAGCAGAAATCATTGTCAATCAAATCATTTGGAAGCAAAAATGGATTCTGAATCGAAAATCGCAGACCTAAAAAACGGAATCGTTTCAGATTCTGAACAGATTCTGTTCCTGTTGACATGAATACAAAAGCCGTTAATCTCTTCCAGTCACCCCAAAACAGATAAAAAAATACTGTATCCATTTTGATGGTTAAAAATTAAAATCCCCATCGGAAAATGCCATTTAACACTAAGGAACTTACAAACAGTTTTGTTATGCCTAGTGCTACTTAGTGCGACCAATCAAGTGTCTATTGTCTATTGCCCACTGTGTGTGCCCTGACATTGACTGGCGTCCAATCCATTATTTGCATACATGTAGATGGCGACCAGTCCATTGTTTGTCTGTATGAGCCCTGACATTGACTGGCGACCAATCAATTGTTTATTTGTGTATATGTGATTAGATGGCGACCAGTCCACTGTCTTTCAATATGTGTCATCATCCTCAGCTCCATGTAGCGTCTTTTGTCAACATTGTACAAATGCACTAAATATTTGACGATGATTGTGATTTTAAATATTGACATATTTTTGTTTGTTTGGATCATTTAAAAAATGTGAACATTGATTTGATTTGCGACGATATGCAAATGTGAACGTTGTCAACATACAACAAAGCTAATCTTGCTAATCCACCGACAGCGTAACTCATTAACGATGCGTGACGCGACAAACGTGCTCAGACAAGAAAGCCATTTTTATTGAAGATAAACGATGACGTCCGTTTAGCAGCGCTGACGTTCAAATGACGACAAAAGAGATGATGCGCGTGAAACGTGTGAGTCGGCTACCCACCCGTACTGAGAGTGGTCGCCGCCGGCCACGTCGGGACACTGCAGCTTCTGCACCAAGATGCGAACGATTCGGATGAAGAGCAGGAAGTTGACCTGGAAAAAGACACAATGCAAAAAACTCACACGACTGGAAAACATTCCACCTCCCTGGTGCCCAATCACTTGAGCAAGGTATTGGGATTAACCATCCGTCCATTGTTTGTATTATCTGGCGACCAGTCCGTTGTCTGTCCATATGTGCCCTGACATTGACTGGCGAGTCGACCAATCAATTGTGAGTATATATAAAGAAGGTTCTCTTTAGATGGTGACCAGTCCGATGTCTAAATTTGCACTGACGTTGACTGGCGACCAATCCATTGTCTAAATGTGCCCTGTCATTAAATGCCAACCAGTCCACGGTCGGTCTATATGTGTCCTGACCTTGACCGGCGACCTATCAAGTGTCGATATGTGTCCTGTCATTAGATGGCAACCAGCCCACTGTCTGTCTGTCTAAACTTGCCCTGACATGGCGTGGCGACCAATCCATTGTTTGTCTATATGTGCCTTGACATTGACTGGTGACCAATCCAATATTTGCATATATGTAAATGACCAGTCCATTGATTGCCTGTATGGGCCCTGACATTGACTGGCGACCAATCCATTCTTTGCATATATGTAAATGGCAACCAATTCATTGATTGTCTGTATGTGCCCTGTCATTAGATGGTGACCAGTCCAATGTCTAAGTTTGACTGGCGACCAATCCGTTGTTAGTATCCAGTCAATTATTTGTGTAAATATTCCCCGTCCTTGGTCCCCGTTTGTCTTCCATGTGTCCCCCACCATTGAGTGGCGACCAGTCTGCATACGTGTACTGGCTTCTTACCACAACGGCGATTCCGATGGGTCCGTTGATGACCCAGTTGGGGACGGGGTTGTCGTTCCTCTCCCAGCACCTGTCAATGGAAAGGAACGCGCGAGGGGGCGTCGACGTGCGATTGGTCGCGGCGGCCTGTCACTCACCCCGTGTCCTCCAGAAAAATTCGTGTCAGCACCCACGTCAGCACAAAGACGCTGGGGATTCCTGCGGCAAATCCCGCATTTCATGTCAAATTTGGTTCTCGTCATGACATCATCAAGAAAAAGAATTTGGATCAGGCTTTTTGGTTGCATTCACTACATTTGGCCACCAGGGGGCAGTAAATTGCGATCATTTTACGGTAGTCATTCTTTGTTCATGATCATAATTCATATTAGTATATTATGTAATATTAATATATATACACACACACACACACACACACACACACACACACACACACACACACACACACACACAGCGGTACCTCTGAGTTTGAACATAATTCGTTCCTGCAAAGTGTTCAAAGTCCGAATTTTTCAGGTAAGAAATAATGAAAATGCCATTAATCCGTTCCCAAGCTCCAAAAACAGAAAATTCCTATTTTAATTTCTATTTATGTTTTTTACATTTACAGTACAGTACAGCATTTAAACAATAAAAAATACCTTACCTTTTTTATTGTGGTGTCAGTGGATGATAAATGATAATGTTTGTAAAGTTTTTTTTAATCATGTCCTTGATATTTAAGAAGACTTGATGTTCCATAATCAATATTGGATTGAAATCAAATCGGGAAAAATCGAAATCAAATCGAACTGAACTCATGTGAAACGAAATTGAATTGATCGATGACATTTGAATCGATACCCAGACCTAGTGGATAGAAAACAATCGAGAAGTAATCGGTATTCAAATTATCAATAGATATTTAGAAAATCGATTCATCATTTAGAGGCCAACTTGTGCTTTTACTTTTTTTTTTTTTAAAGAGTTATTGACAGGATTTGACATTGATATGGATTCTAAAAAAAAGTCATGTGTCTGTTTATGTTGTGGCGTTGGTGTGCGACGATGACACGTGCTACCCCATCCGATGAGCATGTAGACCGCCACGTGCGTGTTCTGCGAGAACATGGCCACCAGAAGCGTGTGCAGGTACAAGGCCTCCGCCAGCAGCCAGTAGAAGTTGGCCATGATGAAGTACTGCAACAACACCAGGCTGGCCCGACACGCCGCCTGACACGCGCAAAACGGGACGTCACGCTCGTCCGCGCCGGCGCGCAATCGTTGGTCGTCTCACCAGCGAGGGCTGCGCCGAGCAGCGCGCCGCCCGGTCAAACAGGAAGTGGTCCTTCACCAGCACGGCCGCCGCCCTCAGGATGAACGACAGGAACAGGTTCAGGTGGATGAAGTTGCGGGTGCAGTGCAGCTTCCTGTGACGCAAACAAAACAAAACTCATGGAAAAAATACAACTCTAAAAAGGATTTCGTTAAAACGAAAAACGAAAAACTACATTTTATGTTAACAAAGCTAACTAAAACTAATTGTAGCCAAAATGTCCTTAGTTATAGTTTTTCAAAGTTTCGATCCATTGTTGACTGGCGACCAATCCATTATTTGTCTGTATGGGCCCTAACTTTGACTGGCAAGTCGACCAATCAATTGTTTGTATATGTGCCCTGTGATTAGATGGCGACCACTCTACCGTCTGTCTCTATGTGTCTTGACATTGACTGCCGACCAATCCGTTGTCTAAATGTGCCCTGTCATTAGAAAAGACTCCATTCAATATTTTATTTTATTTCATTCAATTCAGACGCTAGGTAAGTTACTTTTTTCATTTGACCATGGTGTTCCTTAAATATTGAGCACAACTGTAATATACATTTAAAAAAAAAAGAATTTAAAACGAAAACTAATACTGAAACCAACCAAAACTGAACTAAAATTAAGCATTTTTTAAATAACTAAAACTATATATTTTTTAAACTATCTTGGCCACTGCAAACATGCAGAAACACAAAGCCGATCACAATCTCAGTAAGATGAAGGGTGACATTGATGCTATTTGTTAGCCGTTCAATGGCGTTTTGCATTGCGTGTTAGCACTGAGCTAAACTGATCATAAGTTAAAGTAAAAACTAAAGTAAAATCGGCCGAAGGAAGGCTCATATCTCTAATCTCACCCCTTTTTTTAATTGATGCTGTAGCTTTTAATACGAACATTTTCATTGTACTGCATGACAACATACGGCATAATCAAATAGAATGTAAAGATTTCCGCGGAAATTTTTAATGGTACTGACTGCTAACTCTTGCAAGGTGGAAAGTCGCATGTAGTATTTGTAGCAGTAATAGTAGTTGATTTTAGATCACTTCCTGTTGAAATCAGGTCACTTCCTGTTGAAATCAGGTCACTTCAGGGTCACTTCCTGTTGAAATCAGGTCATTTCCTGTTAAAATCAGGCCACTTCCAAGTCACTTACTGTTGAAATCAGGTCACTTCCAAGTGACTTCCCTTTTGAAATCAGGTCACTTCCTGTTGAAATTGGGTCCCTTCCGGGTCACTTCATGTTGAAATCAGGCCACTTCCTGTTGAAATCAGGCCACTTCCTATTAAAATCAGGTCTCTTCCGGGTCACTTCCTTTTTAAATCAGCCCACTTCCAAGTCACTTCCTGTTGAAATCAGGTCACTTCCGGGTCACATCCAGTTGAAATCAGGTCACTTCCTGTTGAAATTGGGTCCCTTGTCACTTCCTTTTAAAATCAGGCCACTTCCTGTTGAAATCAGGTCACTTCCTGTTTTGAAATCGGGTCACTTCCGGGTGCTTCCTGTTGAAGTCAGGTCACTTCCTGTTGAAATCAGGCCACTTCCAAGTCACTTCCTGTTGAAATCAGGTGCTAGCATGACTTTACATTGCAGTATGATTACTGCTACTGCTTTGCTCCTCAGCAGTCCCAGAATGATTTGAGTCCCTCTATTTTTCCATAATTTGTCCAATTTGGCAACTTGTCATCATCTCATCGGGCCGATCTGCTAAACCTGCAGCCACACGCACCCACGCGCTGCAAACACGCACACACAGGAAGCGACAGGCCCATAATAGCGTCTCGGCTAATCTCTCCTACACGCGGCAACTTGTCCTCCAGGCATCAAGCTCAGAGACAACTTTGAGATTTATGACAAACGCCGGCCGCTTTTCCTTCCTCCGACACAATCGAGTGCTTTTCTCCTTTTTCCTAATCCTGCGCAACAATAACGAGCAAGTCCTGCCACATGTTGGGATCGTCGCGGTGATGCGGGATTTGGCTTCGTTACAGACGCACGAAAATATGGAAAAGATGAATCCGCTTGAGTTTTCCCGGAATTCAAATTGTTTATCTTATCAAGAAATTTTGGACAATTGGACGTCCCGATACATTTGTCCGCGTATTCTTCACTTCCTGTTGTTGTTCCAGTACTTTTGTCCAGATCTGATTTTGACTTCCTGTACTTTTGTCAACATCTTTTTTTCTACTCTCTGTTTGTGCCTCAATACTTTTGTCCATGTTTTCTTCACGTCCTATATTTGTTCCAGTACATTTGTCCACATTTTATTTTGACTTCCTGTAAGTGTCCCATTTGTTTGTCCCCATTTTCCTCATTTCCTGGAGTTGTCCTGGAGTCAACATTTGTCACACTTTCAATATCTGTATGCGTCCTAATACTTTTGTCCACATCTTATTTTGACTTCCTGTAAAAGTGCTCTATATTTTGTTCCCTTGTCACTTTTTGCGATGTCTCATGTGCGCCCCCTAGTGTGAAGGAGGCTGATAAGAAGTTGCATCTCACCTGAAGAGGCAGAGGACAGCGCTCCCGGTGGTGAGGAAGATAAGCGACAGGCTGTGGCCCAACGTGTACAACGTCTGCACCAGAACGTAAAACACCAGCTGAACACACACAAGCACGTTCAAAATCTTGCTAAAATAATAGTTGGACTAAAATTGCCATCAACAATTATGCTGAGTGATGCTGACAACAAATTGCTAACAATAATGTTACGAAGCAATAACCTTGCTAAAATGCAATTAGTGGCGCTAACAACAACGCTACGATGCTAGCTAGCTAGATGCTCCAGGTTGCAATGTTTGTACTGGCCGAAAGCATTTTCGGGACGTGAGTTTACAGACTTTGGTCTATCAAAGCCGAGTGTATGCTAGGCTAACTGAGCATCCGGATATCTTTTGTACCTTTGTGTATCTCTCTCTGCTGTCTGAGGCGCACAATGCAGTGCGTTATCCAGTTAAGTGAACAAACACAAGCAGGAGTTCACAAGCAGACATTGGCGACCTCAAATGAACTCAAGTGAACTCGAGCCACAACTGAGGCGAGGAGCCGCAATTAGCGGAGAAGGACGTGCTGCCAAAAAATGACAACGTGGCAAAGACACACTTTTTGTTTGAGCAAATGTTTGTGAATGCAAAATGTCACACACGATGTCTGGAATTGTTGAGGAAAACAAGTTATAGTTGCACTCCCTGTTTTGGGGTACCTGCAATTTTTGGGTCATTTCTGCTACCAATACAGGAACACACGGCAAAAAAAACACAACAACAAAAAAAGACAAGAGGAGGCCTGGAGAATGATGAGCAAGGAAGTTGTCATATCTGCCGAGAATATTTATGTTACTTGTTAACAGCTGTTGGTTGTAGATTACTGTGAGCCAAACTATAGCATTAGCAATAGCATTAGCAATAGCAATAGCATTAGCAATAGCAATAGCAATAGCAATAGCAATAGCATTAGCAATAGCATTAGCCAAAGTCTTAGCACAAGCGTTGATACCAATGCCGAGTGTCTGATTTGTTAGCAATGTTTCTAGTTGTTTTCCTTTTAGCGAAAGGTGTGACGTGAAGGATGCAAATTCACGTTGGCTTTGTTCACAACTTCCACGATCAGACTGGCAAAAGTTGGCATCAGCAACCCAAGCCTCGAAACCGAGCACTTTTCAAAGATAACATGTTGTGTATTTGAAGCAAACACAGAAACCTCTGCTAGCTGAAATGCTAACATACGACGGAAAACAGGCACAGGCAACAATTAGCATCTACGTTGCACGTTACTGTTTTGCTGTTTTGCATTTTTGGCAACGTCAAGTGAAGCGGATTGCGAGCCCGAAAGCACCTTGTCCTGGCCGCTGTCCGAACCGCACGCGCTGGTTATGTTGGGGAACACCTCGGACCATCCGGACGCCGTGCACTTCCTGCTGATGTTCCCTGCAGGAGGTCATCGGGATTGAAATCAAGGAGGAGTTTTGAGTCTTGGTCAAGGTTCTTAGAGTTCATTAAAAAATAAACAAGTGAAGCCAGAGTTGACAAAATAACAAACTCAAACTACATTTTATGTTTACAAAAGTAACTCAAACTTATTTTGTAACCATATTGACAGCAAAAATGTTTTGTTCAATTATTTCCATACATAAGCTTTGAAGGCTAACTAGCATTTGCATTACTTGTTCTTACGTGGCAACAGTTGTTTGTCAATTGTCACAACTAAAACAAAGCATTTGAAAACATGTCAACAAACCTGCTCTCAAAACAAATGACAAAGCAAACTGGACTAAGTGCAATTTCTGCACAAATTGCGTGGGAATGCTAATAGCTGAATGCTAATAGCTGAATGCTAATAGCTGAATGCTTATGAAATAAATTGAAAGATAAATGATGTGAAAATGACAAAGTATTGATTGTATTTGAAAGATAAATGAATAAAAAGAACACTTGAATCCGGGAGGCGTAAATTTTTGAAGCAAATTAAAATTTATATGGATCAAAAAAAAAAAAAAAGTAGCGCCACCTAGGCTTGCAGTACCCTCCATTCATTTAGATGGAAAGTGGAACTATGATAGTCAGTTGGTATACATTTCTGTCCCGTAGCATAATTGCCATGGATTTATTTGCAATGTACAGTCGGAGGTGGGATTCGAACTCGCAACCTCCTGGTTACTGGACAAGGCAATTTAGCAAATGCGCTACTGAGCGGTATCAGCTGGTAATGAAGGTAAGTTGAATGTCTGCAAGTGGGCGTGGCAAGAAGGAAAAAGTTCAATGTCAGTCCCATTGTGGGGAGAAGTTGATATTTAACGTTTAAATGTGCCAATACTGTAAATGATGTGGAATCAGACCATAAAGTGGGAATTTTTGACGCAAGTTGGAATTGAAATGGCCTAAATCTGAAGTTTTATGTGGGAGTTGTTACGCGGCCAAAAAGTGTGGAGAATAAAAACCACAATAAGTTCTTCCGGCATTCCCGCATCGAAAGCGAAAAGTGCAAAAGTATTGGAAGGGTGCGACTTTACCGTTGGTGCCAAAGACGGTCGTGAGGAAGCGCGGGCACTGGACGGAGGCGGTCTGGCCGATCCCGGTGCGGTCCCAGCACGTGATGTTGTCCCAGGCGCCTTTGCAGCCCGCCTCTGATTGCGCAAAAGCCAATCAGCATCCAGCGTTTGTTGTCAACCAATCAGCATCAACTGCACTTGAACGACTTCTTACATCGTCGCTGATCCGACCCTCGTCACATCTGAAGCCGTTTGCGTTAGCTTGGCCTTGACCCCTTGAACCCCAATTTTGAAGGCACCTCCATGTTTTTTTTAGAGTATTTGAAATCATCTTTTCTCATTGAAATAAACGGAAATGATGTTAATCCGTTCCAACCTGATTGAGAACCCAAGCAAAAAAAGTTTTTATTAAGAAAATTAGCACTATAATATTGAACTGTATTTAAAAATAAATAAAAAAATATATATAAGGGGAAAAAACTGGCAATATAACAATACTCGCAGGTGTATATTGAGGACTTTATTCACATGGTCTGACTGCACTAGTGTTAATTTTATCCGCCATTATAAAATTTAGTCTCAGTTTCAGTACAGTTTCAATCGCGGTTGTGATTTTTAGTGGCCTATAAATCTAGCATTTTAGTTCAACAGAACATACATTTATATACATTTATACATTCGGACCATAAAGTGAGGTTTGTTTGGGGGACGACAGAAATCTTTTTGGAAGGAATTCAATGTAAAATCTATTTTAGATGGAAAACAGCAAAGAAACGCTGCGGTTGGTCAAGAATGACAAAAGTCGCTTCCTTGTCGTCTTTTTCTTCTTTTAAATGACTGGTGGATCACATCTCTATGGTGTATAGCGCCACCTACAGCGGTGGAGGCCCGTCTCAATATTGGCAAAAGGAGAACGGATGGAAACGGGCAGAAGTTGGCAGGTCCCGTTTGCGCATTTTCACGCTTAAAACATTCGAACCATTTGGATGGAAAGCCCCCTGGTGACGACATCGTCAGTCCACAGCAAGTGGCAAAATGGCCGCCCCCTGAGATGAATCAAAATGGCTGGATTTGGCTTCACAACTTTGCTTCCACAAATGTAATATTCGTCAGAATGTCATGTTTAGAATCGTGAGCTTACGGATAACGTATGATTTGTTATTGTTGTCTAAAGAGCAACATTGGCAATCCTGCACGGGCGGCCATCTTGTCCCGCTTGGAGGTCATGAGGCGCTCGAGGTCGGAAGGCGGGAGTCGCCTCAATTCCCCCGAGCTGCCGATTAGCTGCCGATTAGCAGTTAGCATCGATCCCGTTGCGAGGTCGCGTCCGTCTGCCTCGCGTCGTCTCGATTGTCAACGCGTTGGCTTTTTCTCAAACGCCAGCTTTCGTTTGTTCAGCAATTTCACAAAGCAGATTCCCATCGAATTGTTCTGGTCCCGGAGCCACAAGTCGCGTCTCCTCGTGTGCGTCATTTCGGAGCTCGCGCAAATCAAGACTTTACTTTAACACCGTTTTTGCAGCATGAAAATATCGCATCAGATTATTTGCCATTTCTGACATTTCTCGAATGCAACTCGATAATAATAATAATAAGCAAATGACAACCATGCAAAGTCCAATCATAGTCGATGTTGTAGACCTTCTTTTCACGGAGTTGACCGCCCTTTTGACCCCCCCCCCGAAAAAAAACACCATTTTTTATGAATTGAAGCAGTCCGTGTTGTACGACGACGTATTCGAGCCACGTCTAATTTTATTTTTTGGTTTTTTTAGAGGTCAGGAGCAATATTCGGAGGATAATATATTTTATAAAGTGGCCAATTTTAGAGAAAAAAACTCCGAAATTTTATAAACTCTCAAATTTTTGGGGAGTTTTTTTTCTCACAAATTTGCCACTTTTTTTTCATCCCGCGCTCTAATTTTTTTTTTTAGAAGTGGCCTTAATAAGCCGCCGTGTTGGAAAAAAAATTGTGGAAACGCGCAACCAAGGTTATTGTAGTTAACAAAAAAAAATGAAAAAACTCTAATTCAAATTCAAAAAACAATTTTATTAATGAAGTAAAATATGTCATCTAGCAGCAGCAGTTTATTAAATATTGCGCACAAGTAATACACATTTTTCAAAAAATTTAAACTAATACTGAACTAAACTAAAACTAAGCATTTTATAAACTAAAACCAGAAGCACCCTGAAAACTAATTAAAACTAACTACATTTAAAAAAACAAAATGAAAATTCCCAAACTATGATAAGCCTGCACTGAACAAGAGAAAATTGTTCAAAAAATATTTGATTGTACACGTTAAACAAATATAAAACGTGTGATTAATTTACAATTAATTATGAGTTAATTATGGAACTCATGCGATGAATTACGATTGAAAAGTCTGAATTGACTGACAGCGCTGATATTTATTGAAATATATGATATGTTTTAATATTTCAAGGTTGACGGCGCCATTTTGTAAGATTGCTTCAACAGCGCCCTCTACTGTTTTTGGCAAATGGATGGATATGTTTTTTTCAGGGCCGATACCGATGACGATTATAGTCGTCAAGGAGGCCGATAACCGATATTTAAAAACCAGATTCATTTTCAGTAAAACAAGATTGTTTTCAATGCAAATGCCAATCTTGACTTTGTTTTAATGTCTTAAAGCATTTAATGCTGATTGAATAACTTTTCTACGGAAGAGGATGAGAGCCAGTAAAGAGGAAAAAAAAGTTTGTTCTCAGAATCCCGAGAATGAAGGCAGAATCCCGACAAACTTTTTTGTTTCTCTCTCCACTGGCCCGAATCCTCTTCCGGCATTTTTCAAATGTAGATTTTTTTTTTAATCTTAGAGAATTGACTTCATTTTAAATTTCAAAAAAATATTCAGTACGTCTTAAAAAGTCAAATGGAAACTTGAAGTAAATAAAATAGCTCCGTTTTTTTTCCAAAATTAAAAAAATCATGAAATCTTAAACTAATGTCAAACAAAAGCAAACGGTTCCGAAGGTTCCCAGGTTCAGCAGCATCTCTTATAAAGTGAACTGAAAATTTAAATAAATCATTTCCCGATATTTTAACGCTTTTAGATTGACCTTTTGTCGGCCGTCAGATTTTGAAAAAAGGCCGATACCGATATTGGTCAAAATTTTCATTTGGGATTTCAAATGAGGGTCTCAAACCAGGGATCGCATTTCAAATGTATCCTGGGATAAGGTTTCAAGCCAGGGTTGGGCTTTCAAATTTGGGCTTGAAGCCTGGGCTAGGGTTTTAACTCGTTCACTGCCATTGACGGCTATAAACGTCAAAAATTCATTTCAACTGTTTCTATTAGTTTAACATTTTTTTCCACTTTTGTTAGAAACAGTATGAAAACCTAAACATTTTTTATTGTACATTTAGGTATAAAATGTGTGATTAATCATTAGTTAAGTCATGCGATTAATTACAATTAAAATTTTTGATGGCCTGTCGCCCCTCATTTTTAATAACCTTTTTTTTTTTTTTTAAATGAATTTATGGCAGTGAATGAGTTGAACAAGTATTAGGGTGTCAAATTGCAGCCGGCTGGGTTCGGGTTCGAAATTGTTCCTGTTGATGTTTGTCCTCGGTACCTTTGTGCGGCGCTCGTCTCTCTTGCTTGGCCAGTCGCTTCACGCACTCGGCGCGATCTTTTTCCACCTCCAAAAGGAAGTTGCAAGTGGGGTGGCGACCGCTCACCTGCCGAGCGCATCACACAAACATCTTGTCATGTTCAAAATCACAAATGACGCGCGCACGACGGTAAACGTGTTTTACGTTTAAAAATGCTAAATGTTTTGCACATGTTTTAAATGTGCAATTTGAAGAGCAAGAAATAAGTGTTTGGAAGCAAACGTGTTGCCACGGCAACCCTCAGCCTTCGCGACCTGTTGAACGACGAGGACAAAGAAATTCTTCATTTTACTCCGAAGGCCGATAAGGGCGACCAAAACTGCAAAATTTCAAAATAAATAAATGACTAAATAAATAAATATATGACCAAATAAATATATGACTACAAGTGAAAATAAAAATGCATATAAAAAATATAGTTCGAAAATTAAATCCAAAATAATAAATATAAATGGAAATAAAAACCACAAAAATATATACATACATAAATAAATACATTTGTGTTTAATTTTTTAATTATATTATATAGTTTATATCCGTTTATCCGTTATATCCATTTTCACTTTTAGTCCATTTATTCATTTCATTTAAGTCATTTATTTATTATTTATTTATTAGCAGTTTGGGTCCAATACTGCCTAAATTAAAAATAAATAAATGACTTAATAAATAAATGACTGCAAATGAAAATAAAAACGAATATAAAAAATATCATTCAAAAATTAAATACAAATGTATTTATTTATGTGTATATATTAGGGGTGTGAATTGCCTCGTACCTGGCGATTCGATTCGTATCACGATTCATATCACGATTCATAGGTCACGATTTGATTCAATACCGATTAATCCCGATACGAATCTATAAATTGATTATTTCAATTTTTTTTTACTCAAATTTAGAATATACTAATCAGTATTTAAATTTGTCCATGTACACTGCAAGATTTGTATGAAAATGTATTTGATCTGAAAATTCTGACTTCTGAGTTACTGCATTTAACAAACAGGTTGCAGTTTGTTTCATGTTTGAACAGCACTGAAATCAAATATTAAGGCTTAATGTTCCATTAATTTAACATTCTTCCATGTTTAATGTCTGAATCCTAACCCTAAGTAAGACATTTTGTTGAATATTCCCATAAAAAAAATGAATGCTTAAAAATCGATTCGGCCGCATATCGAATCGATTCGAGAATTGCGCGCTGTAACATCGCGATATATTGCCAAATCGATTTTTTCTGACACCCCTAGTATGTATATTTTGTTTTTTATATTATATTTTATTTGTTTTTATTTGCATTTATATTGATTTTTTTGGATTTAATTTTCGAATGATTAATTTGAAATTGATTATTTATTAATTTTAAAGGCTAATCCTGGTTTGAAACCCCAAACCCCTTGCGCTGAATATCAAACCCTGAACCCTTAATTGAAACATTTATTGCAGACCCGAACTCTCCTTTGACATTCTAATTTGAACATCCAGTCAAATTAGAAATTCTAACCTTGGGCTGAGAGACCCTCAACACCCTACCATCTCCTGAAAACCACATTTTGAACCCCTAACCACCCCCGTTTGAAGGCCTAAACACCTTATTTGCAATCCCTCATTTATTACACTAGCTCAAGTTTGAAACGCTGAATTGAAACTCTAATCCCAACCTAATATTGTATGAAACAATTACAGTTGGCGAAATGAAACGACTCACGCTTATGAATCATTCAAGACGAGGACAAAAAATAAAAAATAAAAATAAATAAAAAATCAATGAACTCACCATCAGCACAGACGCGGAGCAAAAAGCCAGGAAGAAAATGAAACTTTTCATCTTTGCTCTTCAGTCGCAACAAGCAAAAGTGTTCATCATTCAAATTGGCCTGATGAAGGTTAGCTGTCCTGTTTCAAATATATATCCAATTAAAAAAATGAGAAAAAGAAGAAGAACCCGAAAGGTCCAGTGGGATGAGAACGACGCACGTCTTTCCCACGCAACGCCCGAGCTGTCAATTTCCCCGCAGTGGGCTAAAGCACTTCCCCCTGATCCTTTCAAAGTAAAGCATAAAAGTGGGGTCGTTGGTTTTGTCCGTTTGTGTTTGTAAACAACCAATTCAAAACGGACTCCCCATGGCTCAACGCCCCCCCCCCCCCCCAGTTCAACAGTTCAAATTCTTTAATAAAAATATACAAGTTTCTTCATCACTAAGCATATAATTTATACATTTATTTAAGGCAAGTTGTAAATTGTCTGAAGTTCTCAAATGTTTTCCAATTTTGAGACTGTAAGTGTATAGGATCGTATGCCGAGAAACGTTTCTTGGGAGGAGCAATATGGCGGCCTGGCGGCTTCAAAAAGTCTTGGCCTAACGGCTATCCAGTCCTTTATTCAGATCAGCGACCTCGTCCCAGCCGTCAGTGGGCGGAACGGGTCGCCAGCCAATAACACTACTTAATAATATTGTAGTGTGCTTCGTAAAAAAAAAAAAAAAACACACACGCAGTAATGACATAAAAGAATCAAATGTGAAGATTTCAACGGGTTTTACCACATTTGGGTCAAAGGTCCTGAGTAAGCCAAAGAAGTCATTCTTAGCAGAGGGTAAAGAATATTAATCTGTCATTATTGTGATGTTGACTTGAGTCGTCCACCAGTTTGTGTTAAAAGGCGTTTAATGACGCAAGATATGCGTCACCACATTTAAAAGATTTTTGTAAAAAAATATATAAAATTTAAAAAAAAAATTCAAACGGAACAAATCCGATGTACTTTACCTTAAAGCTCAATTGTTCCTTTTCTTGCAAAATTCAACTTTAGTGTTGTAATACACAAAAATATATATTTGGAACTTTTTCACCCGGGAAGATTGTGAGTTTTTTTTTTTGGTGGTCGTGCCAAGTAAGTAAACGAGTCCATGTTGCTTTTTTTTGTGTGGAAGAAAAACTCACTAGAGAGCAGCAACAAAGGAGACAAAAGTGTGCAACTTGTTGATACATTTATTTCCTCCATGTTAGCACATAGAACAGATTTATATACATATTGCTAGCTAGAGCATCAAAAACCCAAAATTGATTTTGGAGCACGAGGACGCGTGCGTGCGTGCGTGCGAGCGGGCGAGCGTGCAGGAAGTGAGAGCGCACGTTGAAACGTCTTGGCCAAAGAGACTTTTTTTTTTTTTTTGCTCCAATCCAATTGGTTTGTAAAAAAAAATGCCTCCCGAGGTGATTGCGCAAGAGTTGGCGACAATCATCTTCTGCCAAACACAGAAAGAAAGAAAAAAATCATGGAATGACACATAGATGATGATGATGATGATGAAGGATTGCTTGAAGCATAACGTCGAATGCGGGTTGGAATTTCAGCCGCTCAACACTCGTCCTCCGCAAAAAGCATTTTTGCTTCTTTACAAAAGAAGACATTTGCAAACATCTCAACTTTTACTCTGGAAAACAACATTTTGTTAGCCTTTAAACATAAAAGAAGTTTGAGAGAAGAAGAGGAGGAGGAGCTTGAGTGCGAGTTGAGAAACGCCGAAGTCAAACATGACGTGGCGTGTGGGAACATGTTATTTACATGTAGTGCATCGGCCACAAATTGATGAATTGACGCTAACAATACAAATAATCGTTAAAAAAAGACAACAAAGGATGAGAAAAATAGTTGAATGATTTCGCCCCCGTTCAGTCCGCTCTCATCACAGAAGGAAAAATAAAAACATCCTCTGGCTCACCTGTAGACCGCTTGGGTCATCTCATTTGCATAATTTCAATATCGTCCCATCACGAGTCCATTTTTGTTATTCCGTTTCGATTGGATTAAAAATGTTCTTTGTACAAATCCAAGCCTTGTTAAAATCCCAAAAATAGAAATTCACCGCTCAAATTTAGTGTCTAGCAAATTGAAAAATGTGCAGAATAATTCAAAACAAGACGGGAAGATTAGTTTAGTCAGCATCGATGCTGCAACCCTGTCGCCAATAACAAACCGACAACTTTTCGTTTTTTCCATTTTAGGTAGAAAGAATTGATTGCAAAAAAAGAAGCCTGCCTGCGTCTGTCGTCCGCTCGTCGTCTTTTTCACATTTTTCCAGCCGCTTTCTTGCCTTTTCTCCATGAAAGCAGCGCGCACACTTGCTGCACTTTAAAAAAAAAAAGCATTTTATATATATATATATATAAAAAAAAAGTTTAATGTTGCACACGCTTAAATAACATTCTGTGACACAAAGACAAATCATTGCCGCTAAATAAAAACAACGTTAAATAATAGAAAATTTAAAAAAAGTTGCAAACACGGGCGCCACCGAGGAAGGAAGGAAGGAAGGAAGGAAAGAAGGAAAGCAAGAGAGAGAGAGAGACACGAGTGAGCGTGTGTGTTGCAGACACTGACTGACGACAGGAGGAGCCAATGGCGTGCGAGGAGGAAGGAAGTGGGCGTGTCCGGATGCTTTTCATCTCTTCCTGCGGCAGGTGCGCTTGTGGTCGGCGTGCCAGTGCTCCTGCTGGCACTTGATGGAGCAGTACGACGTGTTCCAGCAGCAGTGGTACATGGCCTCCTCCTCGCAGTTGTAACACTGAACGCACGCACGCAGTTTCACAAATGATACACACCAAAAATCACACTTCTTGCTCTTGTAAAACAACAAGTGAAAAAGTAACTGTGAAAAAGTGACAGGGGTAGTAAAAATGCAAAGAACAAGTGAAACTGAGTAAAAAAAAAAGATCGGTGGGTAAAGAAAAAAAAAAGAAAAAAAATCGAGGACATTTTGGTTTGGTTTAGTTTTAGCGTGTGCTTTCGCCCCCATTGTTACTTTTTTCCACTGTGACTGTCATTTAATTTTTTTTGCGTCACATTTTCCACCATTTTTTGCAAAATTTGAGACCGACACTCTTTCACTGGAAAAAAAAGTAACTGAAGAATAAGTCAAAAATGCAAAGAAGACTGTTTTATAAAAAAAAATAAGAAAAAGGGAAAATTAGAAGAAAAGTAAAATGAAAATTTGGTTTTGTTTAGTTTGACTTTTGGGGGTGCTTACCCCCCCAACTGTGACTTTTTCAATATAACATTTTTTGGGGTCAGATGTTCCACAATTTTTGGGCAAAATTTGAGACCAAAACTTTTTCGCAGTGAAAAAGTGACAGAAGAATGCAGGTAAAAAGGTAAATATATAAAAACTAAAGAGTAGCATTTATTAAAATGTAGAGAACTTTAAACAAACAAGATTAAAACAACAAAAAACTATTGTTGAACTTTTTGCTTTTTATTATTTCTATTTAATTATTAATATTATTTATTATTATTATTATGTTTTTTATCCGCACAAAAGAAAGAAAACTAAGTAAAGATTGGACTCTCATCTTTCATCAGGAAAAAAAGTTTGTTTCTACCTTATTCCGTTTTTGAGTAATCAACAATAGAAAATTGTTAGTCTCGCCTCTGTTTTGAAACAAACGTCTTTTAACGTCTTTGGCACTCCTCCCTAGGATTTTACTAAACGTTATTTAACGTTTTTAGCAGTCAAAGAGTTAAGTGCAAAAGTAGCATTGATTTATTTTAAAGAGTAGATGAAAGCGGGGTTTTTTTTTTTTTTTAAGTGAAAAACGTACCAAACAAAATTATGTTAAAAGAAAAGTTTGTTTGTTTTTCTTTTTCGAGTTTTATTCCCCAACCGTTTCCATTTTTTTTTCCCCTTTTGCCCCTTTCTTTGAATGGCGAGGTCGCAATTGTCTCAGTAGAGAGCAAAGTGCGCCCCCTGCTGGAAGGCGGCCGTCCTTACCCACTGCTTCTTCTTGGTCTGCGAGACGAGCTGCTTGTGTTGCGCCACCAGCTTCTTGACCTCGTCCAGCAGCTCCTCTTTGCACTTGTCCTTCACCTGCTTGCACTTGCGCTCCAGCTCGGCCTGCGCGCCGCTCAGCGCCTTGTTGACCGCCTCCTGCTTCTCCTCCTCCATCTCGCCGCGCAGCTGCAGCCACCACACAAAACAAACGCCATCAAAAACTAAAGCCGCCACGTGACTTGCAGATTCGGACTCGAAGGTTCGGACTCGGTCGCAAGCCGAAAGTTGGGAAGCGGCGAATGAATGCTGGGGGAGATGGAAAAAGAAAAAAAGAAAAGAAGAAGAAGAAGAAGTAAAAAGAGGGAGAGATTCTGAAAAATGTCACACTGAAAAACATTTGGAAACTGAAAAGGTAAAAAAAAAAAGGGAAAATGGACAGCAAGAATAAAGGTTGAATAAGAGTGGAAGAAAGTAAAAAAAAAACATTTAAAGAAGAAAAGAGAAGTCTGTGCGTTAACTCACGTTAAGGATTTGTTTTTTATGACTTTTTTGCTCTTTTTTTTATCTTCAATGAGGTTTTTTTAAATCCTTTTTTTCACCCACTTTTTTTGTAACCGACATTTTTCCCTGTCAAAAAATTTTCACTTGTATTTTTTACACCTACTTTTTCTCTTTTTTTATTTTCCCATTTTTGGCTTGATTCTTTCCCCACTTTTTCTTGCGCTTTTTTAAAACTTTTTTCACATTGTTTTACTTTATATTGCTCCTTTTTTTTCCATTTATTTTCTCCTTTTTGTATATATTTTTTTTACTTTATTCCACTTGTTTTCATTCCTTTTTGTATCAAGTCCAAACTCTTTTTATTTTGCTCAAGAATATTTCAATTTTGAAATCCAAAATGCCGTTAACTGCCATGGAAGGCTTCCAACTTCCGGGAAAATTCCGGGAAACACCCTAAAAGCGCGAACGGCGGCGGCCGTCGGTCTGACCTTCTCCAGAGCTTCCCGGACGAGCCTCTCGGTCTCGCGCTTGTTGTCGGCCTTCATCCTGTCCTTGACGTCGTTGAAGACCTTGGTGTACTTTTCGTGACACATGTTGTGGCAGGTGGCGGCGTCCGAGCTGGTCTGCGTGCCGCGGTGGAGCGTGCGCGGCGACCCGCCGCTCGCCTTCTTGGTCTGCGTGGCCACCGATTGCTTCTCGGGCGGCGGCGGCGCGCACAACACGGGGACCTCCTGGCTCGAGCTCACCGCCTCCATTTCGGGCTCAGGGTCCTGCTGACAGAAACCTGCGCTTAGGTTTCAACAACTTGCCTTCCTCTTCGGCAAACGTGCGAATGGTCGCCAGTCAACAACAGGGCACATTAGACACACATTTAATCTCCAAAAAACAATGATGTCTCTTTTCCCTAATCGAGCGGTAAGCCGATGTAGTAGTTATTGTGAAAAGTGCAATTGATCACACGAGCTCTTAATTGCGGCGTTAAACATGCCGGCCACTGCTCCTTCTGAATCCGAGATTCGACTTCCCGACGGACCCTCTATCCAGCACCCCTGAATAGACCCTACCAGGGAAGCTGAGGAGTGTGATCCCTCTATAGATGGAAAAGGGGGACCACCACCCTGGTCTGCCAATCCAGAGGCACGGTTCACGATGTCCACGCGATGTTGTCGAGGCGTGTCAACCACGACAGCCCCACAACATCCAGAGCCTTTAGGAACTCCGGCCTCTCATCCACCCCCGAGGCCCTGCCACCGAGAAGCTTTCCAACAACTTCAGTGACCTCGAACCCCAGAGATAGGAGAGCCCACCTCAGAGTCCCCAGACTCTGCTTCCTCAAAGGAAGACTTGTCGGTGGACTTGAGGAGGTCTTTGAAGTGTTCTCCCCACCGACTCACGATATCCCGAGTCGAGGACAACAGCACCCCGTCTCCACTATACACAGTGTTGATGGTGCACTGCTTTCCTCTCCTGAGACGCCGGATGGTGGACCAGCATTTCCTTGAAGACGTCCGGAAGTCGTTTTCCATGGCCTCACCAAACTCCTCCCATGTACGAGTTTTTGCCTCAGCGACTGCCGTCCCACAAGCCAATTAGGCCCGGTAGGCCTTCTCCTTCAGCTTTACGGCATCCCTTAACGCTGGTGTCCACCAGCAGGTTCGAGGATTACCGCCACGAAAGGCACCGACCACCTTATGGCCACACCTCCGATCAGCCGCCTCAACAATGGAGGCGCGGAACATGGTCCACTCGGACTCAATGTCCGCCGCCTCCCCCGGGACAAGGGAGAAGTTCTTCCAGAGGAGGGTGTTGAAACTCTTTCTGACGGGAATCCGCCAGACGTTCCCAGAAAACCCTCACAATACGTTTGGGTCTGCCAGGTCTGACCGGCATCTTCCCCCACCATCGGAGCCAACACGCCACCAGGTGGTGATCAGTTGACAGCTCCGCCCCTCTCTTCACCCGAGTGTCAACCACAAATCCAATGACACGACTACAAAGTCGATCATGGAACTGCGGACTCGGGTGTCCTGACGCCAAGTGCACATATGGACACCCCTATGTTTGAACATGGTGTTTGTTATGGACAATCCGTGACGAGCACGCCAGTCCAATAACAGAACATAACTCGGGTTCTGATTGGGGGGGGGGGGGCGTTCCTTCCAATCATGGCCCTCCAGGTCTCACTGTCATTACCCACGTGAGCGTTGAAGTCCCCCAGAGCAGAACGAGGGAGTCCCCAGAGGGTGCGCTCTCCAGCACACCCTCCAAGGACTCCAGAAAAAGGGGGGGGGGGGGGGGCGGAGGCGAAGGCGGAGGGAAGCTACCCTCTCGTCTACCGGTGTGAACCCCAACGCACAGGCACAATAAGTATGCCCACATCTGCTCTGTGCCTCTCACCGTGGGCAACTCTTGAGAGGACCGGTACCAGAGCCCAAACTGTGTGCGGAGGCGAGTCTGACTACGTCTCGTCGGAACTTCTCGGCCTCACACACCAGCTCGGGCTCCTTCCGGCGGAGAGGTGACATCCCACGTCCCAAGCGCGAGCTTCTGTAGCCGAGGATCGGTCCGCCAAAGTCCCAGCTTTTGGCTGCCGCCCAGCCCACTCCTGACCCATTTGACCCCTCCCACCAGTGGTGAGCCCATGGCAAGAGGGTTATTCACGATCATTTACAAAAAATACAAAATAATCAGCTTTACGATGCATGTTACACTTGACTCGGGGAATTTGAGATTGCTGCACTGCTAACGCGAAGGTTATGCCGTTTGTGTCAAATCTGTTGGTCCTTTGGGAGCCGCTGCTGGTTTAGGGGCCCCAAGCAAGCCTGCCTTGCCTGATGGCAAATTATGCTATACTTTCCTGGTCATTGGTTTGTGAGAATGATACTTGTCAGAAATGTAGCTATTTGGCCGCCACGGAGGCGATGACAATTGACTTTTCGGATCAATTGTGCAACATTTGCAGGCGCACTCGTCGCCGGCCGAAGCTTGTTGCTAACGAGCTGCTGCGGCGTAAGCAGCGCCGAGCTTCCCTCGACCTCCGACCACCTGAGCCCAGTCAAGCTTTTATTGCCCGGCAAACTGTGCCGCTTATTTCGAGCCTGGGTTCATGTCTGACTATATACACAAACGATTGACCACTACCGCAGTCAATGTCAGTGCACATCTGGACAAACCACGGACTGCTTGCCAGCCATGTCAGTTCCGAATGAGGTCTGCCAAGTGGAATTTCCCCGTCCTATCGCTTGTTGTTGCCATGTCGACATATTGATCGTAGACTTTTACTTGTAGCACTTTTCTACCTTGGAGGTATTCAAAAAGCTTATACAAATGGGGTTTCACTATCTTGCTCAAGAGTGTTAGGTGATGGTGATGATGATGAAGAAACCTACACTGGCTTCTTTGAGCTCCACTTGTGGCGTCCGCCGACTTTTCTTGGCTTTGGGCTCCTGGCTGCCTTTCATCTGCAGAGAGAGAGACCGATCACATTTAACACTTCCAAAGACGGCGTGTTGCAAAAATGTTACACTGCACATGGTTGAAAAGTAGGGATGCACTGAAATGAAAATGTTTGGCCAAAACCGAAAACCAAAAATAAAAAATGCTTGGCCAAAAACCGAAACGCTTTTATAGTCCAGCTAATCGTCTTTGGGAACGAACTGCAAAGTCACACCTGGCGTCCTGTACGGGTCTGTCGCCACCCGGAGATAGCGTTAAGTGTTTGTGTGTTTAAAACTGTTGATAGCAATAGTACTAGCATTCTTAGCATGGCCATCCGGATGCCGGTGAAAAAGTGGAAGCGTTAAAAGGGCTCTTATATTTAAAAAAAAAAAAAGAAAGTGGGGCACTGCAGGAGAAAGAGTGGCTCACCTGTAATGCACTCTCCCTCTCTCGGGTGTGCGCAATGACCCCGGGAGCTGCTGCGACCGAGGGTTAGGGTTTAAATATATATTTTTAAGAACTATTGGCTGCTTACATACTGTACACGACCTGTTCTGCTGCCACACTGCTTTTCTCACCATCAACCTTCCATCATTTCATTTTAAGAGCTGACTAGTTTTTCTTAACATGAAGTAACTTGTGAAATTCTGCACATTTTAAAAACTGTCAAATACAACTTGACCCCAGTCCCCACAAATATATGCATTATTTCCACGGGAATTTTTCTAGTTTAATTTATTACTGCTAAATTGTGTTAGTCACTCCTTTGCACAACATTAAATCCTTTTATTTTGTTAAGTTCAATACGGACGCTCATTCTAAAATGACGCAATTTTACTGCGTACGACCCAGAAGAGATGATCGTCTTCTTTTCATATTAAGAGCTATGTAAATTTTTAACATTGTGTGTTTTTGCTCCAGCGTAGTAAAGTGCATTTTTATTGGGTAATTTTGAAGTGGACGTTTCTGCTGCTTTCTCCCCAACATGAAGTTGTTGATGTTGGACAGAATGAATTCAAAGAATGTATAATGAATAGACAACTACAAAGTTATGAATTCTAGGCAGATTATTTGACTTTTTACGATACTTTGTCGTTTAGTATTTCACTTGACAACGGAGAGAAAAATGGCTAATCTGATGATTTTGTAGGGTAGAGAAGATTTGAATGCCATTATCTTTGTCTTGTGTTGGAATGTGTAAATACCCCCCCAAAAAATCTGCAAAAATTAGCGGGGGGAAAATGGTCTTTTTTTTCCTCAATTCAAAAAAAAAAAAAAGAGTCAATCAAAGCAGCCGTCCAATATTGGGTCGAGCCCTACAAATGTCTGCCCCTGGATGGCAAAATGTTTGAGAAGCATGCAGGGCACTCACCTGTCGGACTTGCTCGTTGCTGGTGGACGAGATGTTGGACTCGGCCTCTTCGCTCCTCTCCGTCCTCTTGGAGCCGCCGTGCATCCTCTCCAACATGTCCGAAATGGGCGCCTTTTCCGTCTTCACCGTCCTGTCCGTCCGCTGGCCGCCGTCTTTCTGCGACTTCCTCTGACTCGGACTCTGCCGGCCGCCGCCGCCGTCACCGCCTTCCTCCGAGATCTTGGTTTTCCAGAATCGCCCCTCCTTGAGGAAGCGCTGGTAGACCTCCAGCTCGTCGCAGGCTTTCTTCCAGCCGTTGCTGCGCTTCACCTGCAGCTGCTGCACGCTCACCTTGATGTCCTGGATGTTTTCCGAGGGAATCCACGCCCTGGTGACGACGACACGCAGCTCCATCATGAAGGATCAAAGAAACTACATTTTCAGACAGCTATCCAGTTTTTAGTAGTCCACGGCATTTAAAGTCTAGTGATAGACCGCAGATAACGATTATTCGTGGTTAAGAAGACTGATAACCAATATTTCATGCCGATATTTATTTACGGTAAAAGAAAATATTAGTGTCAATTAAAAAAAAAACGTTTTCTTTTAATTTTAAACATATAAAGAATTAATAACTTTAAAGTAAAGTAAAGTAAGTAAAGTTTTATAAGATTTCAACATAATTTCTTATTTTTTTGTTTTATTTAAAAAAATAAAGTGTAGGGATTATTATTTTTTTTTATAAAATGGGAATTTAAATGAATCCATAAATGAAGTTCCCAATTTAATTACACTCCACAGTTACAAAATCCGCATAATCGTCAAAAAAGAAAAGAAAAAAATATTAATACTCATTTTGAGTTGTTTAAATTTATACATTTACACCTTTTACATTTTTTTAATTACAATTTAAAAAAATAACTGATACATTTTATTCGGTCCAAAGGGAATAGTCAATTAAAATATATATTTGACTTAGTTCATGCGATTTTTGCTCTTGCTGGCAACACAGCAAATCAGGAATGAAAACGATCACCTTCATCTTCACACTCACATGATTGGAAGCCGTCATCTGTGAGGTGATGCCAGCAATGTTTGTATTTAATAAAGTTTATGTAGGGCACAGCATGACATGTTAAATTCAAAGATTTTTTTCCCTATAGCCTACCAGCAAGTGAATAGTTCAATATATGTTGGTGCCGTAGTTGCACATCTACAATTGTAAACTAAAACGTCACAAGAGCGCCATAATTGCAGCGAGTCTCTCTGACGGTTTTGGGATCAACGGCACAAAGTCATGACAAGTGGCGTCGAGAAGGTCCGTCAAACCTTTGGTGCTGGTGGCCAAAGAAGCGCACGTCCACCTGGTTGTCTTCTCGCTGCAGCACTTTGGCCGGCCAGTAGCCAAAACCTTTCATCTTCGCCCACACCAGGTCGTGACTCGGACTCTGGAGACAAAACGCGTACATCATTTCACAGGTGCAGTCGGAAGAATCGGAAGATCTCCGTTTGCTTTTCAACATCTTAATGAATTGTGCAATTTCAAATTTGTGTAGGTTTTTTTTTCTTTCCGTTTCCATAGCAATTGTGTTGTGTGTTAACACTAAATGTCAGCGGGGATGAGCATGACATCACCCTCCAGCCCTCACAGGTTCAAATATCCGTTAATCATGAGTTAACTAATGAAGTCATGCGATTAATTACAATTAAAAAATGTAATCGCCTGAGGCCCCTACTTTTTAATAATCTTTCTTTTTTTATTTTAAGAAAATATTATTATAAATTAGGGGCGTCAGGCGATACAATTTGTAATCGTAATTAATCGCATGACTTCATTCGTTAATCACAAATTAAAAAAAAATCGATGTTTTCATACTCTTATTTTCAAAAGTGGAAAAAACGTGAAACTAATAGAAATAGTTCAAATGAATTTTGGACGTCTATAGCCGTCAATGGCAGTGAATGAGTTGATTTCTTCTTTATTATGATTACAACTTCTTGCAGCCTGTCGGGAGTAGAAAGCTAGCCGTTTTATTTTGTGTGTTTATTGAAGACCTGAACGTAGCACGGCCCAGCAACAGCAAAAGTGGAGTCACTTGTATCTCCTATTTGCACCGTGGGATGGTCACCATTTTGGATCCGACTGCTGCACTAAATGTGATTGGATGGCATCCCTGATAAAGATTGCTAAATGTTGGCCACGGGTGGGTCGGTTTGTACTCACGCAGGGATAACAGAACCAGTTGTCGGGGCGGGCGTTGGACAGGTAGAAGCAGTTCTTACACAGCAGCAACTCGTTCAGCTGGGAAAAGAAGAGGCTCGGTCATGAATGGGACAGCTTCGCTCCAACGGAAGGTGTGAAAGATGCGCACCTCGTGGCAGGTGTCGCTGAAGAGAAGACGCGCCATCTCCGCCTGGTCGCTGTGCACTACAAACAAAAGGGCCTTGCTCATTTTCAACATTTGTCATTTGATCAATAACATCAAATCATCAAGGTCCACAGAAAATGCTGTGTTTGGACTATGGAAACACACATACTACCAAATGAAAGATTGAACTCTCATCTTTCATCGAAAAAAAAGAAGTTTGTTTCTACCTTATTCCGTTTTTCAGTAATCAACAATAGAAAATCGGTTAGTTTCACCCAAATGCTGTTTTGGACCAAAATACGTAGAAATCAAGCTTTTTGTGAAACGATATTGTTTCATGCACTCTAGTGAATTTGAGCCCTTTTTTTTTTCGCTGCCATCTAGGGGCCAAAAATAGGCATTATACTAACTAGATCTGCTTGATACTTTCAGCACAGCTGGCCAAGGCTTTCCTCCACCCGTTTCCAAAAAAATAAAAATAATGATGTTGTACTATGTTACCAATTTGGTCATTGTTTTCCATTGTTTTTGGACCAAAATACGTAGAAATCAAGCTTTTTGTGAAACGATATTGTTTCATGCACTCTAGTTAATTTGACACCTTTTTTTTCTTCCCATGAATGATGCCACAAACTCCTAAACAGTGCTTTACTTCTGTAAAACGCTACCAGCAACAATGAAAAAGTGTTTTTAGATTGCAAAATCCGTTTATTTCCATTCAACAGTGTAACAATTTGACAAAACAATTTGTCAAACTATTTACAAATGTGTTCAATCAGCCATTTTCCCCTCAACACTCTAGCTCCACCTCACGTCTTCTACTACTGACTCCTACCCGATCTTGTCCAAAGAGAGTCATCGCTGCCATCTAGTGCCCATAAATTGTCATTACACTAACTCGATCTGCTTGATACTTTGAGCACCGCTGGCCAAGGCTTTCCTCCACCAGTTTCCCTTAAAAAACATAGTTAACGTCTTAACGTTTTTGGCGGCACTCATTTGGATTTTAACAAACGTTATTAAACATTTTTGGCGGCACTCATTTGGATTTTACTAAACGTTATTAAACGTTTTTGGCGGTCAAAGAGTTAAAGAAGTGTTATGTATTTCTGTGGGCCGCCACAAATTACATTGCCAATAAAGATGACTTTTAATATGAATGCCTACACTTTTGAATCTTCACTAACTTTGAAAATAGGACTTTAAGCATCCTCCTCGTTATTGATCAAAAACCTGAAAAAGACCCATATATGCATCCCAACAGTCTTTCATCTTCATTTTGCAGCATTTCTCTCGCTTGCTCGGCTTCCTTTACATGCAATCGATTGTTTTGGTCAGATCAGATCTCAGCTTCTACCGTACAAGCTGCCGTGTTCTTCACAAGATATCGTCGTTCTGGCTCATGGAAATAAACTCCATTAAAAGCAGAATAATAATCCAGCAAAACGGTGAATTTGAGTTTCTAGGTTTTGAGCCGTCACGTGGCTGTTTTTGCTATGTGCTGCGAGCCAAATAGTTTTGTTCTAAGTAGAGAGGCACTGATAACGACACGTCTTCATACTTTAATAAATGTAGGAGAGACAAAAAAGGTGGATTAGGTCAACTAAGTCCTAAAATGCACAGCCGCCTCGGTCATAAAGTATCTGAGCATATATGAAGAGACCCACCTCCATACAAGATGGCCGTGTTGTGAACAATGAGCTGGGCGTCAGCTTTGAACTCCTCAAAGTTCTTGTACTTGCCCTCCGTCAGATTCTGCAGGCCAAAAGAAACACACGTTTTGATTTCGAGTGGTCGTGCTAGGATGGTCTTCTTTTGCATGCGCCTTTTTTAAAACGTTTCTACTTTTCGAGAAAATCCTTGAATACACCTTTAATCGGTGTGGCCTTCATTGCGCTTGTGTGTGCGTGCGTGTGTGAGACCTCCTGGATGTTGGCGACGTCCAGCGCAGTGTGGACGAGCCGCCTGTACATGGGATGCTTGATGTCTTTGCCTTTCTTGTTGAGGTCCACCGCCTGCGAGGACGAGAATCGATGTGAAAGTCAAGCGACGCTCTGCTCTCTCACAGTTCATCAGTCGCGCCTCCGCCATAGCGACGGATTTCTCATCTTTCTTGACCAAACACAGCACAGGTCAACAATTAATTTTCCAAAAGCCACACCAGCATTCGAACCTCATCGGTGTTCAACTCGAGCATTCAATTGTTTTGTTTTTAGTAGGTGGCTCCTTGGATAGATTTTGTTTTATGAAATACTAGGGCGCTAAAAAAAATTAATAAAATCGATTCGGCAATAAATCGTGATATTACAGTGTGCAATTCTCGTATCGATTCAATATGCAGCTGATTTTTAAACATAAATTGATTTAATTCCCACTACACCCTTAAACCAAGAGTGCCATCTAGAGGACTCAAAAAATATCGCCAGTGCTTCATGAAGTTTCATTTGTCTATCAACTACTGATTACTGATAGTAATGATAGTAGTTTTATCGAATGTTCTATACTTTGGCAAAAATTGGCGGAATTGTGTGTTTTGGTAAACGCTCGCTATCGTCGCGTCCGTTACATCACAACCAGCACGCAGTTGCGGCGGCTTGAGGTAACGATTATTATATAATTTCTAGAGGGATTTTTTTTTTTTTTTTACTTTGCCTCGCCAAAGAAAAAGAAAGGGAGAGGGGAGAGATAAACGAGACAAAGGGTGCAGGGTGAAGAGGAAATCATGGGATTGGACCTAAATTAGCGACTAAGTAAGAGAGAAAGAAAGAAGGAAAGCAGGAAAGAAAGAAAAAGAAAGAATAAGAGAAAGAAAGATGAGGTAGAGAGAGAAGTGGATAGATAGAGAGAAAGATAGTAGATAAGAAATAGAAAAGGATCGAGTTAACTCATTGGAGCAAATGAGTTAAAAAGAGAGTGAAAGAGAAGGACAGGCGGATAGATAGAAAGTGAGGAGAAGAGATAGAAAGCGCGATGGCGGCGACTCACCCTCTCCTTCATGCGCTGGACGATGAAGCGCAGATATTTACACATCTCCTGTTTGCTCAGGTTCTTCTTTTTACTCCCCTGTGGACATAAGACAAGGCTTTGGAGACGTACGGACGGCCGGAACGAAAGGCGGCGATATCGGATGATACGACGCACCCTGCAGAAGACGCACTGCCAGTGGGGCCCGGTGGCGACGTCGCGGGGCCGGCAGTCCTCCGACAGACACTTGAGGTGGAAGACGCGGAAGCAGTCATCGCAGGGCAGCACGTCGCCGGGCAGGTGGCACTGGAAGCAGTACCAGTCGTGGCTCTCCGCCTCCCACTCCTGAGGAGGACACGGCGGAGGGAGCACGCTGGCCGCGGCCTGCTCGCCGTCCTGGCCGACGCACGGCGCGCCGGAAGGAGACACAAAAGCACATTCAAGCTTGCAGACTTTTTTTTTTAGATGGGATGAGCCAAAAATGCAAAAGAACCTTTCCTGGGAAACAATTGACCTTCGGTAACCTTTTTAGTAGAGATAGTCCAATATGCTTTTTTCAGGGCCGATACCGATTATCGGTAGTCAAGGAGGCCGATAACCGATATTTGAAGCAGATATTCATTTGCAGGAAAAAAAAGAGAGAAAAAGTTGGTGTCAAAATTTTTTGTAATAAAAACTCGCGGGCTAACCGTTAACGCGCACGCTAACTCCCAAATAGCCGCTAATTTGCGAGATAACAGTTAGCTCGCCGACTAACTTAGGCTGCACGCTAACTCCCAAATAGCTGTTAATTTGCGAGCTAGCCGGTTAGCTCGCGGGCTAATCATTAACCCACAAGCTAACTCCAAAATAGCCGCTAAATCGCGAGCTAACGTATTGTCAACTAGCTGGGGCAGCTTTATTTATATTGACCTTTTGCACGTGACGTCACCGCCCTCATGGGAACGCCCCCTCCAGGACGCTGGACGGCAAAAGAACCACTTGCCTGTATTGTAACCATTGAATCGCGTACAGCGTAAAAGGCCTTCATCTAATCAATGATCTGATAAAATGGTCACATCTTGCTGTGTGGTCGGTTGTACAGATCGACAAGGGAGTAAACCAAATATTGCTTTTTTTTTTAATCGCATACCCACTAATGAAGACAAAAAACGTTGATGGGTAGCAGCAATCAACAGAAATGACTGGCAGCCCACAAAGTATTGACGGATTTGTGTAAGGAGGCAAGCCAGTAAGATTGACTGCACCTGCGGGAGGGGAGGGGCCAAAGGGCTGACCTGTTTGAAGATTTAGTCCGGATCCTACAAGTGCACTCAAGTGTCCGTGTATGTTTTGTTCGCATTAGTAGGCAAACGAAAAAATAAAAAAATTCTGATACTCTCTCACCTTTGACTGTCTCACGATTAGATTCCGATTTTTGGGTCTGAGATTTGATTCAGAATCGATTTTTGATTCAAAATTATTTGATTGACTGATTTCTGCTTCAATTGATAAATTTGCAAATAATCGATGATGATGATCTACTCCAGTCTGACTTGCTAATGCTAATTAGCGCGCCACACGCAGCACTTTTAGCACTCAAAAGAGCAGCCATTCGTACAAAACGCTTCAAGAATTTAAACAGAGAAGCATCTTAACATGATCACCGGCATAAGCTCTTCCTACGCTGCAAAAAAAAAATAAATATTTTTTTATTGGAATAACTTGATTGTGACTTTTTCCTTCTACTTTTTAATGTGGCTTCAACTCAACAGTGTATCAGAACATGTGGAACCACACTGCCCCTAGTGGCCAAGTCGTGTACAACACGAACAGCGCTCCCAATAAAAGGCACACAAACAAGGGCAAGACGGTATAAAATAATTTTAATAAAATCGATTTTGAATCGTACTAAATGAGAATCGCTATTCTTATGAGAATGGATTCTTTTTTTTGGGCACACCCCTAATGACCGTCTTACTAGGGAAACTATTTTTTTTTTTTTTTCACTACTGCCTTCCACTATTGTAGGACTGTATTTCCATGCAATAGTAAAAGGCTGCACTAGTAGAAGAAGCTGGTCTTACTTGTGACACTCTGCACACTAGTAGAACGACTCTGGGAGAGTTTTGAACAAGTAAACACAAAAGGAAGAGGAGAGGAAAGAAGAAGCATGCCAGACACAAGTGAAAAACACAAAAGAGAACTTGTGAGGCTCCGCTACGTCACAAGTCTCACAATTACAGAAGCCCCGTGAAGCCCCGTGTCCACCAAGCAGACGCCAAAATCACATCGATTTGAATAAGTGACTCAGGTGTTGACTGTATTTTGGATAAATCGGATTTTAAAAAAAAACAGTAACGGTTCAACAATGAATTGATAATTAATCGCTATTTCAATTCATTTGTCCAAATCTTCAGAATTTCAGCTTCTCTGACTTCTTCAGTCCTCCATGAAAGCAGACAGATTATTAGGGCTGGGACAAAATATCGTTTGGCAACACATCGCGATACTTGTTGACACGATCCGCAGAATCGATACATGAAAGGGTATCACGATACTAAATTGATATCATACATTGTCGTGCAGTCAGCCATATGTTAATCCGCCAATCCCAGAGGGGGGGCAGCATTGCGCCACCGCAGTTCAGAGGCAACTCAATACAAGAGATGAACAAGAGTGTCGCCTACTAGCCAATATGTTGGCCTTGGACCGGGAACAACCAAAGACAAACGGCAGGTTCCCTCTTCACTCGCCACTACCGGTTAGTTTCTTTTCCTCTCCTTTCAGTAATGCGCTTAAATTTAGCAGAATCAATCAAACCTTTATTATAATTGCTTAGTGGAAACGTGGCTTCAGACATTTCAGACAAAATGTGTGCGTGAGTAACGAGCGAGTATTTCCCGGAAATCCCGCTCACGTCTGTCAGGAAGCGACGGGCGTCGCGCAGCCACAGACTTTACGGAACCAGCTCGCCTCCTTCTGCTTGTTTTCTTGTGTGATTGTATTTGGCTACCGACGGAAAGACGTCTGCGTGGCTTCAACATTTTTGCAATCATAATTCAGCCTCTTTATTGTATTACTTAAAATGTATCTTGTTACAATTCATTCAACAAGTCAACCGACGGACATCCAGCAATTCCTATAGGTCGTTTGCCAACGGGACAAGTCGTTAGCATATGGCTGGCTACACGGCAATGTATGATATCAATTTAGTATCGCGATACCATTTCATGTATCGATACTGCGGATCGTGTCAACAAGTATCGCGATGTGTTGCCAAACAAATGCACAAGGCCCGTAATTATTATTTTTTTGTTTGTGGAGCAGTTTTGCGAAATCAATGACTTCCTTGTGGGAATGCTGAAGCAAAATAACATTACTGCTGTCATAATTATTTTATACTAATATAGTGTAGCAAATTGGTTAATGTATACATGCTACGTTGTATTTTGTATTTCCTATTTCCAAGCGTCTTTCACCAAGGAGAGGGACGAGTTGAAAGTGCGGACGTGAGAGTGGACATTCGGCTTCCGTGTACTCTTCGTCTCAGGCTGCTGTTGTCCTATTTTGGCGCCGGCTAATGTGTTTGTGATTCCTAATAAAAGAAAGGCTGGCAGGCGGGCAAAATCCTGGCATGGCAGCAGGCTAACAAAATAAGCCAGTATTGAATGACTCGGCGCTCGGAGATGTTTGAAAAAGACTTTGGGAAGATGACGACATTTTGTCTCGTTTGATTGGTCAGTCCACTATTAGAGTGTATGTAGTGCAGTCGCACCCCCCCCCCCCCACCCCCCTCAGAAAATGTGTGGCTGCGCTGCGTGTGGCCGTGGTGCTTTCATGCGAGTAGAGATTGACAGAAAGAGATGATGGGAGGTTGTAAGAGTAAAGATTCCGCACGTACGTACCTTGCTTCCCTCCGCTTGAGGCTCCTGTAATGACAATGATTCAAAGAGCAAGTGTTTAAAAAGGGACGCCAGCTCATACGCCCACACACAAGCAGAATCAACTCATTCACTGCCATTGACGGATATAGACGTCAAAAATTCATTTAAACTATTTCTATTAGTTTGGCATTTTTTCCCACTTTTGTTAACAAGAGTATGAAAACCTTGGGAAAAAATATTGTACATTTAAAACAGTTATAAAATGTGTGATTAATCCTGAGTTAACTCGTGAAGTCATGCGATTAATTACAATTTAAAAATTGTATCGCCTAACGCCCCGAATTTTTAATAATCTTTTCTTTTTTGTAATCTTTGCTTTTTTAGAGATTACAAAAAAGAAAAGATGATTAAAAATTAGGGCGTCAGGCGATTAAAATTCTTAATTGTAATTAATCCCATGACTACAATAGTTTTTTTTATTTTTAAGAAAATATTAAAAAAAGGAAAAGGTCATTAAAAATTAGTGGCGTCAGGCGATTAAATTTTTTAATTGTAATTAATCGCATGACTTGTTTATTTTACAAGTATTTATTTTGTGGGATTTTGCTGTATGGATGCTTCAAACAAAGTTTCGTTCCCTTGTGACAATGACAATAAATATTCTGAATCTGACTTCACGAGTTATTTATTTATTTTAAGAAAAGATTAAAAAAAGAAAAGAAAAGATTATTAAACATTAGGGGCGTCAGGCGATTACAATTTTTAATTGTAATAAATCGCATGACTCCACTAGTTAACTCACAATTAATCACAAATTTTATATCTGTTCGAAATGTACAAAAAAAAAAGGTCTAGGTTTTCATGCTCTTGTTAACAAAAGTGGGGACATTTTTTAAACTAATAGAAATAGTTCAAATGAATTTATGGCAGTGTATGAGTTAATAACAGACTTTTGACAACAAATTGTGGATTTTGGGCTTTCTGTCAAATTCCAGGATGAAACTAAAATGCACTACAGCGAACATCTTTTGATGGTGCTATCAGGATAACACTCTGATATTGAAAAATCGGATTTGAAAACATTTCACTCATCCTCCGTTATAGCAGATCAGTTTTTGCAGTCCTGTTATATCACATTTTTTTTTAGCATTATTAATGTTATTACTAGTGCCGTCAAAGTTAACGCGTTAACTCATTGATTAATAAAAACAACTAATCACATGAATCACGTATTAATGCAGATTAATCGCACTGTTAATTTTGAGTGCAGATGATCCTTTAGCTTGACAGCGGATGGTGACACGAAAGGAAGCGCAGCATTTGAGTAAATCATTTAATAAATGTTTGCATACGACATTCACAATATGAGTTTTAGTCAAAATATTGTGGTCATTTATTTTTCATTCTAAATGATGCAAGTAATGAGCTGATTAGAGAAGGAGGAGGATGAGCGCGTGCGGTGGATCAAAAAATGTGGAAGACGTCCTCGTAACGTTAAACGTCAAAAGAATTAACACATAATGAGCGCTCACCCATTTTGACCAGGAAAAAAATGATGATAAAAAGCCTTTCATAATTAAGTGATTAATCACAATTCTAAGACGTGATTCATCTGATTAACAAATTTAATGGTTTGGCAGCTCTAGTTATTACTCTATTCTTATTTTTTTAATATATATATTTTTTTACTACTTGTAGAATATTTTTATTATCCATTTGCTCTTGCGGTCTCTCAGTATGTTAAAAACAAAAAGTCAATTTAGCTTTATGAATATGACGAGGACTTAAAAAAATATATATATCTTGTGTCCTCTGTAGCAGTTTACAGTTTTTTTTATTATTAACATTCAGGTACAAAAAAAAAAAAAACATGAAATATGCAGTTATCCTCACTTTTTTTCTTCCCCCTTGTGAGATTGTCCAAATGGCTGTTGGCGTATTTAAGGTTGGCGCCGCCTGCCCCAGTTTCTCATAGCGTGAATGATTCCCAAAGCAAGAACTGTTCATTGACTGATTCCCGACTCCTAAATTCGGATCAAGTGCCAAAATAGCGGTTGTGGGGGCGGAGTTTGCAGACTCACCATCTCGTCGCCGGGCAGCCAGTAGCCCTCCTGCTCGATGCCCGCCTTGGAGCCTTTGCAGCCCACCGTCAGCGTCTCCACCACCAGGCCGTCCTTCACGGCCAGGCTCAGCTGTCGGGCCGTCTCCTTCGGGTGCATTCCGAAAACGCGGCTCAGGTACCTGGGGGGGTCGGGGGGTCAAAAGTCACAAACTCCACCACCACTTAAATTGATCAGCAGCTTAAAAACGAGGCTTGCTTAGAATGACGCCAGCCTGAGGATAAAGAATATATGCATTGTTTATCGTTTGTTTTGAAGTATCTGTTGCTCAAAGGGTTCAAACACTCCAGCTAATTAAGGCAAAACCGAATATTCGGCTGGTCAATATTTAAAAAAAAACCAAAACAAACAAAAACACTTCAATCGGCAAAAACCTGCAGATTTTTTTTTTTTGGGGCCAACTGAAGTGTTTTTACACATTATTTAACAAAGACTATGACATTCAAACATTCCCCAGAGAAAACATATCACATTTAGAATATTTGTTCACGTCAAAAATATTGGGGTCATTTTTTCCAATTTTAAAGGATGCGAGTAATTAAGTGATTAGAAAAAGCGGAGGATGAGCGCGTGCGGTGGATCCAAAAATGTGGACGACGTCCTCAGAACAGTAAATGTCAAAAGAATTAACACATAACCGGTGCTCTTCAAAAATGTTTTTATAAAAAAGCCTTTTTTATGAAACGATTCAACAAATTTCTAAGATGTGATTAATCTGATTTAAAAATGTTATCGTTTGACAGCTCGAACTAAAATACAAAGTACGATTTGAAACAGGCAAATATTCTTCCTGTAATTTGCATTGTTCTAAGCGTTAAGGGACCCAAAAATAAGTCATTTTATTTTTTCAATTAATCGGCTGATAGAGTAATAATGGTTGTGTTTATTACAGGATCCGGTCTCGACTCGTATCCTGGATTTAAAGACACGTTTCAAAGAAGCAAACTTTGCTGTTGTTTCGTGATGCACTGAATATTCGAAAACATCGAAATTTTTCAATCGCACCGCCAGAAAATGCTCAATGTTTGTTTGGTGTTTAATGTGTTTTAGCCAACATGTCTGCCGTGTGGGCACATTTCAATTTATATTGTGCTTGGCTAAAATGCCGGTACTAAATAAATATTTTATAATAACATTCCATTTTTTATTAATTAGAATAAATGCAATGACAGTAAACATTGGCATCATATTTTTTTCCCCCAGCGTTTCGGTTTTCGGCCAAGCATTTTTCATTTTCGGTTTCGCCGAAACATTTTCATTTCGGTGCATCACTAGCAGGGATGTGATTTGACCAAAGTGAAATTATCTGAAAATTTAGCCGGGGGTCTGGGGGCCGCTGGCACCCAGCTAGGTCCAGGGTCCGTGTTTTTAAGTACTTTCAATGCACTCACATGACAAAGAAATAGACAAAACAACAGCATAAATTTTCAATGTATATTAAACTATCCCATATAAAATGGCAGTTTTAGTCAACTCAAAATCAGTCACATTCAAAAACATTGGACTGCCTTTGCTTTTAAAAACTATCACTGAGAATATCATCATATCTAACTAATGTGATTACTAAGTTAACACATAAATAATGTTGAAGAGTTCAAATTTCATGAACAAATAATTGTATCATGACCAAATGAAAAGTAACTCATATTAGAGCATACCACAAATGTCTTTGTTATAGCAGAAGATGTTATCTGTCGGAGTCATATGCATACACAATGAACTACTAAAAAAAATTAAAAAAATCGGATTTTTTTTGGGGGGGTGGTGGGGGGGATAAAAAAAGCGGAATTCCGCGAATTAGCGGAAAAATCACATCCCTGCACTAGTGTTTTTTTAGAGCTGCCAAAATGACTCGATTCATCGACAAGTAATCGATTATCAAATTAATCAACGATTATTTTAATAATTGAGTGATCGTTTGGAGCCTTTTTTTATTCAAATTATCCAAAACCTCTGATTTTAGTGCATCAACAGTAATTGTTCACTGATTTCTGTTGTCCTTCATGAAAGAGGTGTGCTTAATCAAAATAAGGCATTTACATTTTACTCTGGAAAACAATGACCAAATTGGTAACATAGTACAACATCATTATTTTTATTTTTTTGGAAACGGGTGGAGGAAAGCCTTGGCCAGCTGTGCTGAAAGTATCAAGCAGATCTAGTTAGTATAATGCCTATTTTTGGCCCCTAGATGGCAGCGAAAAAAAAAGGTCTCAAATTCACTAGAGTGCATGAAACAATATCGTTTCACAAAAAGCTTGATTTCGCCGTTTTTTTGTTTCAAAACAGAGCATTTGGGTGAAACTAACCCTTTTCTATTGTTGATTACTGAAAAACGGAATAAGGTAGAAACAAACTTTTTTTTTCTGATGAAAGATGAGAGTCCAATCTTTCATTTGGTAGTATGTGTGTTTCCATAGTCCAAACACAACACCTTTTTCTGTGGACCTTGAAAGATCAGTCAAAATGCTTAAATCGGCTGGCACTGGGGACAACCCATTTCTGAAAACGTCTGGCAGTCAAAGAGTTAATAAACAGTAATCAAGTAAAATAAAAATGCTTCCGATTAGTCGATTAATCGATTGACTAATTGATAGATAAATCATTTGTAAAAATATTGGAAAGTGACAGCACTAGTGTTTTTTGTGGGCGTTGCCTGCGCAAATGCGAAGAACCACAACAAAGATGGCCGCAAGCTGAGGTCAGGCTCTCGGATGCTTCTCCGAATCCCAAAACGATTGCTGGGCTGTTTGACACGGCACGTTGGCAAAGGGCCGACGCTCGCCGACTGCCAAGCCGGCACTGGCTGGCTGGCAGCGACTCTTGTTGCCACGGTAACGCCAGGCAAGCGGCACACTGCCATGGATATCCTCGCCGCCAACAACACACACCCCCCCCCCACGCTTCATTCCGGTAGACGGCGACTGAGATTCAGACGAAGGAAACCTGATCTCAAATCCAGTCTTGCAACTTTTCTTACATTTCAATAAGGGGTGCACGATAATATCGGTGGCCGATAATTGGCGGCAATTATTGACCAATTTGACGTCAAACAGATACACCAGAAAATAAAGAAATAGGCCGATAATTATCAGCAATTATCAACCAATTTGACATCGGGCGATTTTGCCTGAAAAGAAAATCTCAGATTTTTTAACAAAAAAAATGGATTTACAATGTTTCCGCCCCGATTTTATATTATTTATTTCTTTTGACATAAACCAAGAAGTTAAAAAGTGATGTTTTTATTTGATCAGTTAACAAAAGTAACCATATTTCTCCTCTTGGAATCAATGTGAAAAACTTCTACCTTGAATCAAATACTTCTGGAAATGTAAATCTATGTGATGATAAAGTAGAAAAGTAAAACTTTTTTGTGTCCCTCAATATGACATAAATAAACATCACATTTAGGCTTTATTGTAGGAAGCGAGGTACAAGTACTGTTATGTAAATTGAGGTGGCTGGCAAATTTCCTTTTAGGGTTATTTGATTGGCCAATCCGCCGAGTAAGAAAGTCTTGGCCTGCCGTACATCGGCTATTTTACCGTGATTAGTCCGCTTCACCAAGTTCAGCCCTTCTATAGATCTCCTTTCACTTTGTTTTGTCACTGAAAATAGGCCGTTATCAGCTTTGCCAGCCCACGATACTACATTTCGTAAGGATTTGATGTCGCAGACGACGCAGAGAATGATAAGTGTCACCGGCACGGCGAGCGAAAGTAAGCTTGTCTTTCATTCCGCTAAGTGCGAGCTAGCGTACATGTCGCCACCGCGCGGCGACATCAACGTGTAATCTTGCGATAATGACAGCAATTAGCTAGCTCTTTGTGAGTTAGCGTGCGTTTGAATTGTGAGCTAACCGGCTAGCTCACAAATTAACCGCTATTAGGTTAGCCCGCGAGCTAACGGTTAGCTCGCGGGCTAACCTAATAGCCATTTTTTAGCGGCCATTTGGGAGTTACCCCGGGGTTAGCGTGTGGGTGAATGGTTAGCCCGTGAGCTAACAGTTAGCTGTATACCGGCTTCAAATATTGGTCTATTTCTAAAAGAAATCCGCCGATAATTATCTGCAATTATCAACCACTAAAATAACGCTTCATGGTGCTTTACACAATGTTTCAACGTACAGTATTTGTACACGTTAACCTTATAGAAGGACTCCAAAGAATATTTGTACGACATCGGCACTTTCTAATTGGTTGGTTTATCGGTATTGGAGTTTCTGTCTGGAAGCGGCGCCAAATAACGACGACATCATCCCACGGTGGAAGCGGAAACTTACTTGGAAATGCGATCCATGTTGGCAATTTGCTTTTGGTTGCGGATGACCTCGATGGCAGCCCACACGTACTGGACCACCTTGGGGTCCGCCAACCTCTTCTTCTCAACGCGGGACATCACTTCCTTATTCATCTCGACTGTCAACACAACACAACATAGTGAACACATTTGTTAGCGCAAAAAATCTGCCAAAAAGCCTCCTGGAAATGAGTTCAATTTTGTCAAAAGAAACTTAACTTTAGATTTTTCCACCATATAATATTTGCTGGCCTATTATTTGACTAATTAGTTGCTATTGTTAACAACAATCATGTAGGGCTGGGCGATAAGGCAAAAAAAAAATTAAAATTTCCCCATTCAGGATGATTACGATTTTAATCCAACAAACATTTTTTTAAAGGTTTCATTTAGTGTTAATCAAACAAAATTCCTGTGCAAAATGTTCAGACAACGATAATGTAAACTGATTCTAAATCGGTTTTAACATAAACTTAACATTCATATTAGGGCTGGGTTTTAAAAATCGAATAATTGATATTGAATCGATTTTTCTTTTCAAACGTTATATTGATTCATAGAACAATGAATCGATTATTTTAATATCTATTTCTTCCCATTAATTTGACAACAAAATAGAATTTTAAAGGCCAATTTTTTTTTGCATCTTACTGTTTTCTTGAAATTGACTGTTTATGAATTACTGTGAATTTAAAAGTATTTTCTTATATTTATCGAAGACCGGACTTATTGCACTTCATGACAATTCAGAATCTTTTAAATTTATATTTAATGTTTGTGGAGTTTTTTTTTTTTTTTTAAATCATGTCCTTGTAATTTAGGGAAGAATTGATGTTCCATAATTAATCAATATCGGATTGAACCAAGTGAATCGCATCAAATCCAACTGAACTCTTGTGAATTGAAATCGAATCGATTGAGGACATTTGAATCGATACCCAGCCCTAATTCATATTTAGAAAAATGACAACTCACAATAACATCTGGATGTAACAACATAAGAACAACAGCGCTTAACAATCCAGAATACAAATTACAAATACGTGTCAAATGTCAAAGTCACGTGCTCCTATTGGCTCGTTGGCGCAACGTAGCGCTGGGCAATAATTCAAATAAATTCAATGATTTGTCATTTTAAAAATCCAATCGTTGAAAATGTGCTAAATTTGCGAAATCGAGTTTCGTCTTCTGTTGTTCTTATGTTCTGTTATATTTGAATGTTTTTTGTGAGAAAAATGCTGGCTGGCAGCTTCACAAGACATGTTTACGATAGCCAACAACTGCTTTATTGCGGCATTTAAGCACAAACAATGAATGTTAAGTTGATGCTGATTTACAATCAGTATACATTATTGTTGTCTGAACATTTTGCACAGGAATTATTTATTAATAAATTCAATGTTTGTTGGGTTTTCATTTCAAAATTCACAATCATACTGAATGACGGGGGGGGGGGATAGAGATTTTGTTTCACAAAGTATGTTTAGTTAATGCTGTGTTCGTCTAACGGCCAATTCAGACCGACTGCGAAACGGACGTGGTGCGTTTCCCATACGGCCGCCGCAAGGAATCGAAAGCATCCGAGTCTGCGTGTCGATTCGCACCAGCTGCAGTACGGATTTTTTCCGGACGCCGCATGCGGAACGCTTGCGGATTCTCATGAAGCTGAAGAAATTACCCGAGCCAGACAGGAAGTCAAGCGTCGACATCAAGGTAGCTCCGGTATATTTCAAAATAAAACCGTTTGCAAACTCATTTCAACTCAAGGGAAGCTCGTTAACGACATAGCATGACATGAGTGAAACATTTAAGACAGAAAACAAGCTCAGATTCAATTCAACATGACAAAACACTATTTCAAAACAAAACGTACTTAGCCATGGTAGAAGTCACAGAAATAATGTTTAAAAAGCATATTGATATGACAACAGACAAGTGCGGCTATCGTGTGAATCGGGCGTAAAGCAGGCAGGCGTAATGTCATGTTTTTTGATGACGTGAAGTTGAAAAAGATTTGCTGACATGACTGATTTATGGGAGCGATAACTGCCGCTGTGGCCAAAACATTCCTAATTAAAATTAAACTGCACTAATAAACTAACCACCTGAAGGTACTATAAGTGCACGAATGCAATACAAGCATAAATAAGACCTACCGGTACATCCTGTATATGCCAATATGGCTTTTTTTCCTTAAAATTGTGTGAAATTAATAGCAATTTTCTATTCTTCTAAATTCTAGTTCCTGATCAAAAAATGGTCGAGAAAAAAAGTGGCATTGAATGTTTCTAATGAATTTGGTAATTGATTAGAGGTGAATTTTTGCTGTCTGATTTCCCTTCCTATAGGGCTGATCGATTAGGGAAAAAATAATAATCATGATTATTTTGACAATAATTGAAATCATGATTATCCAAACGATTATTTTTTTGGTATGAAACAAGAAACTGTTTAAGCATTTAAAAATATTAAGACCAATTAAAAAAAAAAAAAATTATGTCAGTTCCTATGTATGTGTATATATATATATATATATATATATATATATATATTGATTTATGTTGGCAAAAACTTGAAGTTGGCGTGCAGCTTGTGCACTGCAGAACAATCTTTTTTTTTTTGGTACAAAATATTTACACATTTAGAAATATTAAGACCAATTTAAAAAAATAGAAACACTTTAAATACGCAAGTTCATTTTGGAGCAAACAGAATTTAATAATATTACATACTTATAATAACATTTATTTATTATTATTGTTTATGTTGGCAAAAACTTGGAAGTTGGAGTGCAGCATGTGCACTGTGCAATAGGACGATCCTTTATTTTTTTGGTACAAAACAAGAAAATGTTTAAACATAAAAAACAATTTAAAAAAAATATTAAGAAAAAATAAATTATTTGAAACACTATAATTAACACAATTTTTAAATGAGTTATTTTAACATTTAAAAAAGGGGCAAAGGAAAAATTTAAACAACTCAAAAATTGGAATAATCTTTTTTTTACGATGATGCTGATTTTGTAATTGTAAAGTGTAATAATTGAAATTGTAATTGAATATTGATGACTTGCACGGCCCCCTAAACATACTGAACACGCTACTAAATGTGCATTTTGTTGATGAGACCATCTACTGATCCCACCTTCAGTCTGTGCTGCAGATATTTCAGAATACAGACTGAAAGATGAGCTCGACTTCCAGAACGTCCTACGACACCATCAAAAATGCACCAAAATGGAGATTGGCCGTCCTCCTGGAAAATACGAGACCTTCAAGGATATTTCTTTCAAGCCAGTGTTTGTGTTCATGCTCGGTCGGCTGCACAGGTCTGAGCGACCTTCCCTCCAAAAATTCATCGACACTCATTTCATGTGCCCCCCCCCGGAGAAAGCGTGAGCGAGCCAGTGTGTCGCTTTCGTGAAAGGGAATCCGAGCAACACGGCTGGGAGCATTTACAGATAGACCCATATGCTTTTTTCAGCTCCGATACCAATTAGCAGTAGTCAGGGAGGCCGATAACGGATATTTAAAGCCGATAATTTTTTAAAAAAAAAAAGTTTGTGTCAAAATTTTTAATAATAAAATAATTTAAAACTTGACTGCTTAAATGCCTTCAAGCACAGCTTTTGAGATTCGCAAAATCTTAAAGGTTTTCTGTTTGCCATTAGCTTTTGCACCAACTATAATTTAGCTTCCGCAGGCTAACTCCCAAATAGACGCTAATTTGCGGGCTAACCGTTAGCTTGCGGGCTAACTCCAGGATAACTCCCAAATAGCCGCTAAAAAACAGCTATTAGGTTAGCCCGCGAGCTAAACATTAGCGCACGGGCTACCCTAATAGCCGTTAAATCGCGAGCTAGCCGGTTTGCTCGCGGGCTAATAGCCGCTAATTCGCGAGCTAAAGGTCAGCTCGTGGGCTAACCCGCACGCTAACTGGCAAATAGCTGCTAATTCGCGAGCTAGGTGTTAGCTCACGGGCTAACCGATCACCCACATGCTAACCCTGGGATAATTCCCAAATAGACGCTTTTTAGCGGCTATTAGGTTAGCCCGCGAGCTAACCGTTAGATCACGAATTAGCGGCTTTTAGCCAAATAGCCGTTCATTTGCAAGGTGGCTGGTTAGCTTGCGGGCTAATAGCCGCTAATTGCTCCTCATTGGCTGTTAGCACTGTACTGTAGAATCAGATGGTGCTGTGGGCGGGCCAATGTTGCGGGGAGCCAATAGCTGCTGACGTCGGAGAGGGGAAAAAAAGAGCAAAAATAACAGTTTTTAATATATCGGCCATCAAAAGAAAAAAAGAAGCAGATGCTGATAGTCATAAAATGCTGAATATCGGTGCCGATTATTTGTATATTCCTAGCATTTTTACACAAGGAGAAAAGATGATCTGATCCAAAACAATTGAACTGAAGACCGAGGACAGTAAAAAGAGGTTGTTTGTGCCACATTTAGGAAAAATGAACGGTGAGTGATTGCATCATTGCGGAGAAAGAGGCTACGGAAAAATGCAGGATCAAAAAATTTTTATCTATAGCACAATTAGCACTATACTTTTATGCCACCATGTGTAAATGTCTGCCATTGTGTTTTTCCAAAATGATGGTGGCTTCAACTGACAAAATATCTTCAAAAACATTAAGCTAAGTACGCCCGTTTTCAAATCCAGATGTCCATATTTAGGGGACGTTTTTTCTGTAGTTCTGCCAAATTCCAAGCAAATTAGCCAACCAACACATTTAGCTTCCAGTTTGCCAGTTCCCTTGCGAAGTTACTACGACCTGGCATCGTGGTTCATATTTTTCACCGTTTTCAACGCTAATTCCACTAAAGTTTTTCTCTTCTTCTGTGCATTATGTTTGAGTGCCAAATTAAACCATAATGGACCTCACAAACAGCCATCTGCCAACTCTCTTTAGCTCTTCAACATTATTTTGTCATTTATTTGTAAACCTGGACCCTTGGCTTTGTAAAATTATTGACATAATTATATTTTGTATGCTTTTGTGTCAAACAAGCTTCCCTTCAACAAAAAAGGTCCCAACTCAAATCTCGATTATTTGACTGTAATCGATTCTTCAAGCTTCGTGACGGGAAAATGAAAATGAAATAACCAGAAAGGTCTTTAGGCCAAGTTGGCGTAAATCAATTCATTTTGTAAATTGGATACGCATAAACACAGAGCAAATGCTGTAGAAGAAGCAAAACACAAGAGAATGTGGCGTTGTCACTCACTCGCTGATGCTGAGCCCCATCGCGCGCTTTGCTAGCCACCGCTTGAACCTCGGCAAATGTCGTCAAACTCTTCAAATGCCACAGAAAGGACACCCGAACGCTGATGAATACAACAAGTTGTTTTCGACCACAAAGAGACAACAACCGTGGCAGGCGTGAAGGCGGGCATGAAGGCAGGCCACGAACGCTGCAATACAGGAGACGGACTGCGGCTAGCAGCTAGCAAGCTACATAGCTGACGTACGAGACAAACTGCTTCAAAAATCCCGACTGGCGTCTTAAATAAGGACTGTTGGATTGTATTTTTGTCTAAAATGTCAAATATGCTCAACGCGAGGGTGGCCGCAAACGTAACGCGACGACAAGTTGCTTAAGTTGGCTATGCTAAAATGTTGTGACGTTGCTACCGTCTGGCTAGACAGCTTGAAAAGCGATTAAAAAAAAAGTAATAAAAAAAAAGAAGAAAATGATAACATCCTTTCGCGCTTTTGTTATAAATGTGTTTATCAGGCAAAGGTCGACACTGGCAGGTCATGGTTTGTTTTGGAGGGCGCCATGTTGACGGCACCGCGGCGGAGGGAGCTCCAGATTAGCCGCTAGCAGCTCACGTCGCCCGGACAGCCGAGCCGAGCCGAGCGGCGGTCGGTACCGTCAGCTTGTCTGTCAACGGAGCCCGCTGTTGGCGCTACTCACCTCCGGGTCAGTCGACAACCGTGATCCACGCGGGCGCGGTTTTCACACCCGTAGCGGGCGAGACGGGGCGCGGTTTTCACACCCGTAGCGGGCGAGGCGGGGCGGCGGTGCGTGTCCAGCCGGCCACTGTGGAGCAGCGCGCGGCTGGGAGGTAAATACAGAGGAGAGGAGAGGGCTCGCTCGCTCGGTCTGCTGCTGCTGCACACTAGTGGTGGGCGGATCGATCGAAAATTACGATACTAAGCCAATATCATTACCGGATCGATACTAGGGCGACGAAATCGATACCGTATGGTAATTTAGCGCTTGTATGCGCTGCTGCGATTTCTTAAAACAGACGACAGCCAGTTTGCAGACGAGTCACATTCGCTTTGAACATGGTGGCTTGTTTTTAATAAAATAATTAAAAAAGTATACTTTATTGTTGTGTGTGTGTATGTCCATGTGTGCTTCTTCTTTCTTGCATTGGGCATAAAATAAAATAAAATCTTGCAATGGGCGTGGCATGACGATGATGTCATCGGACGTACCAATTTGCGGCCATCTTGAAGACATCTTATTCAAAACTTTTGTTTTTAGTTTTTGAAATGGAAACCAAACAATACATTATTACTATATTGAGATCTATCAACAAGAAAGTGATGACAACTGTGGCTTTATGCTCTTTTTTTTAAAAATGTTTTTATTTAAATATCCCCTGGCTTCTTTGTTTGTTTGTTTTTGTATTAATAACGTGTTTGTGTCGTGTTTACAATTTGTTTGTGTATTCTGTTTGAAATTGTTTAGTAAAGTTATATGACAAAAACTAATCTTGAACACATTGTAAGCTCAAGAGTTGAACAAAATGTACAAATTACACTTGTATTGGTTGTAAGCCACGATGTAGTTTGAACATGCAAATGCTCTTAAATACAGGAAAAGAAAAAGGCATCAGCAGCTATTTAATTAATATGAAATAGAGTTAAATAAAATTGTACCATAAGTCAAAACATGAACACAAGAACTAAACTGGACTTAAGTGGCAATTATTTTGCATACCACTAGAGGGAGCCAGCATCTAAATCACTGTTGAGCAGATTAAATTAATTGAAAATTATCAAAATTGGAAGCCAAAACAAACTGTTTATTTAAAAAAAAAAACATTTGTAAAAGTGAAGACAATTAGCAATTTTTTTTTCTATTTCAGCAAGAACCTTGAAGTTGATGCCCTTTTGCACATAAAATAATGTGGTGTGACAGATCTGGCCCCCAGGCCTTGGCTTTGACACCAGCTGTGCCTGTAACCCTAACGAGGTGGGCTTTTTGCATTGTAATACAAGCAGCAGCCACACGAGGGCACCAATGGATACAACATTGTGCCAACGCCATCCTCGCGAAATGCGCTCTTCTGCTTTTGCGGAAATCACAATCTCCGGGATCTTGAAAAATTCCCCATTTCATCGATCTCAGTCAATAATTGCTTCTGAGCTGGAAGGAGGTCAAAAAGTGGCCGGCTCAATTGACAACCAATGCTAGTACTGCTTGTTTTGTTCTTGTTTATCTCCGGGGGAAAAAAACTTAGCCAGGTAATACAAATTGACCCCCCCAACAACTGTCAAAGATGTAAAACAAGCAGAACACGTTTTATTCAGCTTCTTGTATTATACAATTTCCAATCTCAATACGCAAGTTGCTGAGACTTTCAACAAGTCAGCCTTTTTTGAATTTATTTTTAATAATAATCATTGTTTCATTATTTCACATCCATGACATTTAATAACATTTCTCATTGTCAATGTTTTTTTCGATATCATTCCGTTCTGTATTCTAACATTGAAATTTGTACTGCATTATTCAATACTATCGCATACCATGTCACAGATTTATTGAAGTGGAAAATAGTCCCGAGGTTCGAGCAAAAGACTGGCGAGTGGGCCGTGAGGGTTCAAATCATGCTTGGAGCACGTTAGTGCAACTTCAATTTCTTTTAAGTCACATTTGTATGGAGGGGAAAAAGGACAACTGTTCAAATCTTACATTTCCCCCCCGAAATAAAATATTTTGTTTTTTAGCATCATGACAAGAAGTCATTTTGCTGAAAAAATGCACATTTTTATTTTCATTTTTTTTTAATTTTACAAATACTTTTTTAAATGGAGATGTATATTTTTTTAAATTAAATGTTAATAAGAACCCTTTTTCTTAAAGACTAGTCGTTTCCTCTCAAATTTGTTATACTCATACAAAAACCGTAATACAGATTTTTTTTAGACATGAGGTTTGAATTCAGGCAAAAAGTTTTATTTCTTCTAAAATGGCGCTTTCTGCCACAAATGTGCACAAAACATTGAAGGCAACAATTGACACATTTATTGACATTAAAACCCAAATACGAGCATTTAAAAAAAAAACAGACAAACAGTGTGAGCAAAGTGCTTTTTTTTTTTCCTTTCCCGTTGCAACTCACACACACAAAAGAAATCTTGAAAATGAAAATCTAAATTGCTGCCATTCAAGTCTTGGAGGACTTTGCCGAATGTTTTGGACGTTTGCACGCGACAAGGATGGACGGACGGACGGACGGAGTGGAAAACAAAAGTTGGAGTTAAACATTTCCAACATTAGATTGCAAAAGTTTTTTTTTTTATAAGCAAATATTTAAATTCTTTGTTGTATGACTGCTAATAGACAAAATAAATTAAATCACTTTTTTTTTTGTACATAATTACACATTTGTGTGGCTTGTGAATATGCAAAAAAAAGGCAAAAGTACCTGAAAATTCAACTGGAAAGGCCTTGTATCAAAAATATTACAAAATGTCACTCAGCAGTTTTGCTTTTGTTTGTTTAAAAAAAAAATTTTTTTTTAAATGGCAAAACGGTCCACCAGGCTGATTGTTGGCAGGCTTCTGCTGTTCCTCCACTAGATGGCGTTTCATCCTTCCTGACCCCACAAAAAGCGCAAATTGTTTTTTGGTTTTGTTTTTGGCAAGTTGAGGAGGTCCTTAATTCATCTCCAGCTCTCGTTAGCACGTTGCAGAGAGAATATCTGCCTGTGAGCTAATGTTGATTTGTCATCACTGCTCGTTCAAAGCCGCTAACGTTCGCCGACAGCTCGCACCTTTTTTCTTGCGGCGAGGACGTCCCCAAGCGGTCTACATGTTGTAGGCCACGTAGACGGGGTCGAGCTGGTCGGCCAGGAATCCGTCGCGCAGGTGCATGCGCTGCTTCTCGCCGCGCGAGTTGATGGGGACCACGCCCACGTCGGCGACCACCACCACGCCCACGATCAGGTAGTGCTCCTCCAGGATGGCGTTGGTCACCAGCGGCACCAGGTCCAGCGCCTCCTGCTCCGACGCCGCCAGCTCCACCACCGCCACCAGCAGGTTGCTCCACGTGAACACCGCGCTGACACAAACGCAGCGCAGGAAAACGCATCAAAAACACAAAAAGTCAAACTTGAACTTTTGAACCTTTGGCCACCCACACAATTTTATAAAATTGGATTTTTTTTTTGCTTGAGAATCAACATTTTTATGACATTTTCATTTTGTTTTTGTTTACAAAAGGTGTCCCTCACTTTTAGGTGAACATCCGCAAAGTAGGGGACGTAAAATAAATAAATAATTAATTTTTGTTTTTTTTAATTAACATTATTGTTGGAATGTTATAGCCGTTGGATTCATGCTACGTAATAATTATATAACAATTTTTTTCTTTTTTACATTTCACCTTGAACCCACCTCCCGTCTGTCCAATGCTAGCTGCAGATTTGAAAGGGGGCGTGTCACTGTGTGTCACATGACAGTCACGTGACAGATGAGCAGAGACAAGATTTGGCCAAATTCATTTTCCTCTCGTCTTTGTTCAAGAACTAAATGTCCAGATGTGAATCTCGTCTTCATGAGTCAACAAAAATGCAGACTGATTTAGTCCCTCTTATTGTTTATTAACGAGAGTTTTAGTCGGGTGAAAAATTATTTTTGCTTAGTTTTCGTTGACAAAATTAAAACTAGTTGGCAGGGGGTTATATAATGTTTGAAAAATCTGCAATATATTGAAGTACAACGCAAGATAAAGCTCGTAATATAGAAATTTTGTATTTTATAGAAAAACGTTGACTGAAATGACTGATGATGAGGGGGGGCTAATACTTTCGCAAGGCACTGTATGACCATTGTTGTCATTTTCCATTCTCAATTTTTTTTTTTTTACTTTTTATGAAACTTTTTTTCCGGAAAGTAACGTTGCATTGTTTTTCCTCAGTAAAAGTCATATTTCTTCCAGGGAAAAAAATACGATAGCGAAGACAAAATATTTTAGAGTGGGAAAAAAATATTCAAATTAGAAGAATCTAAAGTCTTGCTTTACAAAATCTATTTGATGATTTGTAACATGAGAATCAAGTCAATACTTCGAAGATTCAACAGAAATTTACAGAAAAAAAAAAATTAAAATTCCAGAATGCTACGATTTGTTTGCCCGAATTTTTTTTCTTTTCAAATGAAAGAGCGTTTTTCAATTAAAAAAAAAAGGCCACTAAGAAAGGGTCATTTTTTGGAGAAGTATTTTTTAAGAGAAAAAGTCATCTAATAAGTACTTTTTTGATTTATAAAAGAAGAAATCTAATTTTCAGAGAATAAAGTTTTGTGCATTTTTTTTATATTTTTAAGGATGGGCAAGTACCGATATCAGGCCCTCACGTCTTTATTTATAATTATCTGACATTGTTTGTTGGGGAACATTTTATGTTTCAAAACAGTACCAGTGACATTAGTTCTTTTTTTTTTTTTTAATAAAAAATAAATAAATTTTATTTAAAAAAAAAAAGTAATTTAGTACATTTCTTCTGGGCAAAGAACATATTAATCTTAATAGAATAATAAATAAAATAAATCATTAAGAAATACATAAATAAATTAAAAAAAATGAAATAATGAAAAAAAATAACTATAAACTAAATAAATCAAATAAAATAAATCAAGGAAAAGATGTGGTGAAATGTGAGTGAGCGAGTGTAATGTTGCTGCTGACCACTGCGTGATGCTCTTGTGCGTCCTGACGACGGAGGTCTCGATGTCGACGGGGTGGTAGCGCATCCCCCGCAGCTCCATGGCCTCCTCCAAGGCACCCACCACGTAGAGCGCGTCGTGGCGCTCTGCGGGCCAACGCAGAAGGGCAAAGGTCACATTTTCCCGTCCGACACTCATCTCGACAAACGGACGACCGCTCGCCAGTCAACGTAGACGAGGGATCGGTCGCCATTCAATGTCTTGCCCGTCGACATATTTTGGGATGTTGTGATCGGTCGCCGGCTGACCTCCGTTGGCGTCCGTCAGCTGCGTCCTGCGCAGGAAGCCCAGGTAGCCGGTCCGCGACCATTCGCTGTGCGTGTCCCCAAAGCTCAGCCTGCACGCAAAGTGATCGGAACGCAGCGCCTCGTCCCCGTACACGCTGACGTCGCCGCTGGAGTTGTGGCCGCTCTGAACCCAAATCTCCACAAAAACAAGACAGCGAGTGAGGCGTGAGCGAGCGGTCGCCAGCGTGGCCCGTCGCGCCGTCGCGCCGTCGCGCCGTCGCTGGGATGCAAACCTCGCCCAGGTGAGACTCTCCCATCGGTCCTTTGGTCTCCGGGTTGGCGATGATGATGCGAACGCCAGGAAGGATCTGAGCAAGCAAAGAATGCGAAAATCAAAGCAAAAATACGATATCGATATTATTATTAGATTATAAAAACTAAATAAAACATATTAGCTTTATTAGAAATAATAAAACAAATAGAGGGAAAGTCCATTTATTGCAATTATAATTTGTTGAAAAAGTGAAGCTTATCTGTTATATCAGCTCAAGTGAAATATTTCAAGCTTTTATTAGTTTCAATTTGGATGATTCTGGCAGAAAGACAGCAAAAAATAAAAAAAATAAAAATACGCAAGCTTTCTTTGACGTCTTGACAAATCATAAATAATAAAGTAACTATAATTTTTATTATTATTATTATTTTTACCAGCAAGCTTTTACAGCTCAGGACGTTATTTGAACACTAAGGAACCAAGATACGTAAAACGCTGACCTACTTTTTTTTTTGGGGAAAAAGAAGAAATAATCATTTCTAAAAGCTGTCTGGACGTCATTTCCAGATTCCAGATGGCACGAGAACACGTTTTCATCGCGTACAAGTAGAAGCCACGCTCGCGTAAGACCGTGTTTTATATTCAATGTTTTCTGGCATTACGACGAGCTTAGATGAATGAAAGCCCATATTTGCACTTTGGATTTGGATCAGAAAAAGCAAAAGACAAATTTGCCCTCACCTTCCCAGACTCCATCAGGGGCAAACTGTGAGGCGACCCCCTCTCCACGAGCCGCACCCTGAAACAACGACAACAACATTTCTCAATCAGCACGTCAGCGCGTGCTCGTTAGCCGCCGCGGGTTAGCGCACCTGTCGTGGCGCAGCGCCCTCATGTCCACGAAGACGGTGGTCGGGTCAGGACTGGACGTTCCCTGAGGAGAACATTCCACAAGTGGTTTGTTGATTGGCGGTGACGCGTTAGCTCCTCCCACGACACATCCCAGCCACAAGCAAACGCGAGTACAACTTAGCGTGGGAAACGTAACCCAACTGTGACCACAACAGGCACACCGTAGAAAAGTAGGAACCATTTTGGACAGATTAGACCTTCTTCCGCATCTGGCAGAAAAAGGCTTTGCAGTTGTGTGCGTCGCCATTTTTGAAGATGGCGTCAGCTGTGCTGAGGAAGTCGCTAACGACCAATCACGGCTCACCTGTTTTCTGGCTTTGGTCAGCAAACTGAGCCATGATTGGTCGACAGCTGACGTCCTCTTCAGTCGACAGCAAGTGGGAAAAAAAATGCTTTTTAAAGATATTTTTTTTGTACATGAAAAATAAGGAAGTTATCGTATTCATTAGAGGCAAAATATTCACCTTTTACTGCTGAAAATGTCTCAATACGTCAAGTATCCATTTAAATTGCTCAAATGAGAAGATGCGGACTTCTGCTCGTCAATAATATTGGGATCGTTTAAGATAAAAAGGACCAGGTCAAAGTTCACCCACAACTTTACACACGTGTATTATTGAAGCCCCTCCAGAAAAAAAAAAAAAAAAAAAGACCAAAAAAACTTCCAATATGTTAAAATGAATCAACCAACCAATATACATTTTCCACAAAAAACGTGACTTTGGTCCCCCCAAAAACAAAAAAAAATATAAAAAAAAAGAGCGCTAGAATTCTTTAAAATAGATTTCTTTATCATTTTTTTTTGCCCCCCTCAAAAACAGCCTCCATTTTCTAAACAAACAGTGCATCGCCATGGCAACAGCATTCCACAAAATCAATACCTTTCAATAACTTCTCATCTCAATCATGTTTAGATGAAATACTCAAAGTTTGAAGACCGTCAGATGAAATCGAGAGTTGGTTAAAGTACGACCTCGATCAAAGGTAGAAAATGGCGCGTCAAAATGGCCGACTTGCTGTTAAGTTTAGCCAACGGCTACAAAATACTTTCTGGCAGTTCTTGGGCTGCTACATTTGCCTCCCAATTTTTATTTTGTTTAAACATGTCTAATTTGATATCAATCAATTTTTTTATTTTTTTTTTAAATCGCACAAGAATACTGATTTGTTGTGCCAGGTCTGATGGATGTGCAAACTTTCATGAGTTTTCACTCACGTTTTGACCAGGGATGGGCGGGAACTGATAGCAGGTATCGGTATTTTGCTCGTATCATTTTAAAGGTCCCATCGTGTGAAAATGCACTTGAGTGTGGTTTTCTATCAATAATAATAATAATAATAATAATATGCATCCGCGGCCTGTCTACAATCCAAGCAGTTATGAAAAAAGTCCATCGGCGACTTCTTTATCTTTCTCCTCCTTCCTCAAATGTGCGCTTCAAACGGGCAGATTCAACTTCCTTCCCATCTTTTCGAATGCGAGATTTGCACCTTCGACCTGTTTTTACTACTGCTGTATTTTTGGTGCCTAAAGTGGGAGCGACGTTTGCCGTGTGGAGTTTGTTTGGTTACGAGAGGTCAGATCAGATCAAGCGCTTGCGTATTTTGTCAAGATACAATCGGCGGTGGTTATTTTGCCGTGACTGGCAACTCGCCAGCGAGTTGACGCGACTTTGTGACGTGAAGCGGCCGCTAAGTGGTCTCGACGTCGCGGTGGCCCAAATGTGCACTTTTTGTTTGAGTCGTAATCGCTTGTAAATGTCTACAAGCATTCGCAGCAAATCGGACACATTGTCATGTTTCGTTTCTGTTTTCCTTGCGTGTCTTCCTTGTTCTGTCATGTTTAGTTTCTGTCTTCTTGTCTTGTTAATTGTGATCCCGCCCTTCCTCGCGTCAACCAATCAGTGCCCTCAGCCACTTGTGTCTTGCCCTGGTGTGTCTTGTTGTGTCATTCGTGTTGGTGTATTTAGTCTGCTGTCTTCATTGTATGTTTTTCTCCACGTCATGCTGCCCGTTTTGGCATCGTCTTGTCATGCGGTTTGTTTTTGCCTAGTTTTGCCCTCCCATGTTTCGGTTCATGGTTTTGTTTTATGTTTTGCTTTGTACTTTGAAAATCTTTTTGTCATAGAAATGAAATTCTTTTTCGAGTGAACCTCTGCCTCCTCGCCTTGTCTTCCCGCATTTGGGTCCCCAAGCTTCCCCCCCTTCTTGACACAGATTCGCGGCCAAATAACCTTCGCGGCAGATTTGCCGCTTACGGCAAAATAATCACGCAAACTAACGCGACAACATCGTCACTGTAATAACGTTATGCTACTTTTTCACATATTCAAATAAATGTGTCAAAAACATTAATGAGCATTTTTCTTTTCTTCTGCTCACGTGGAGCGTTTTGGGGCTGATTTAAGGACAGCAAAAAAATTTGATCCAAAGACAATTTTGTCACAAACACATTTGAAAACTATTTTCGTACGCGGAAATGTTGAATAATCTGAGACCTTTATGGCATCCAATTGTCACCTATTGTGTTTTTGTGCCAAATCGAGTCGGATTGTTTTATTTCCAGACGGCAAAAAAAAATGTCGCTCGACAAGATTCCATCGAAGTTTCCTTCCAAGAATTCGAGTGACACGTGACCAGCGTAACCGCAAATCCAAAACCACCCGGTACAGGTTTGGACTTTGACAAAGACAGGTGATGAAAATGTATTCATTTATTTTTAAAATGATTGTTTGGAGGTGCGGGGAAAACCCAAACGTGGTCAACAAAAGAGCTCGAATGCAAGAAAAAGGGTTCGAGGAGCACAAAATCCATTCCAGTTGCACTTCGACGGCGGACTTGATCGATCGCAGTGAGTAATTTCTTTATCGTCAAAATTTTCAGAAGATGGAAATTTTGGACTGGACGGGGAAAGCGGACTTTGCTGGTTGCATTCTGGGACAATTTGAAATTGCAGATTTTACACAATTGAAGTGACAAAAGGACGAAAGCTGATTGAAAGCACAAAAAGTCCAAAATTGACGATAGTTTCGGATTTCAAGATTTCAAGACACTGATTGGCACTAACGGGAAAAAAAAAAGACTTTGAAAGACAGAAAATAAAATATATATATATATATATATATGTATAAAGAGAAGAAAAAAGACAAGAACAAGAAAGAAAATGAATTGATTTTTTTCATCAGGTGTGTGAGGATTGTGTTGATGTCTCGGTAAGTGAAGCGGGTTTGACCGGTACCGACGGCTTTCATACCGACTGCTACGGCACGGCCGGCGTCCAAAATAGCCTTTTTGTGGCTGCTGGACTTAAAGCGGATGAGAAAAGACGCTTGCGCCGATGGCAGACAGATAGACAAGACAAGACAAGACAAGACAGACCGACAAATGTCCAAATGTCCCTCATGAATGTTGCAAATGCAAACGTTCTGCCGTCAACTCGTGCTTCAGGCGTCAGCCGCGACAAAGCGATCTTGCCGCACTTTTCATCACATGACAAAGTCCAAGTCGCTTTTGACGAAAGACAAAATATTTTGAAAAACAAACTGAACTTGACTTTTCAATGTTTTTCATCTTTTTTTTTTTTACAGAAAATCACCAGGTTTGCTTTGCTAGAGGATCAAAAAGCATCACAATGATGACCATCAACACTTTTGTTTTGGTATTTCTAATTCTTGGTGAGTAAAAAAATATCACAAAGTGAATCTGGATGTCCTCACGTGGGACGACTGACCCAAACTTGTTGCCGGCTTCAGGAGCCCACGAAGAGGTCAGCCAAGGTCGCCGACTGCAGCCGACAGTTCGCGAGGAAGCAAACTTCGCCGGCGTGACGGCCGATGAAAACGAACCTGCCGCCAAAAGCGAACCTGCCGCCGAAAGCGAACCTGCCGCCGAAAGCGAACCTGCCGCCGAAAGCGAAGCCGCCGACGCCGTCACAGTCGTCGAACACGATCCGTACGCCGAGATGAGACTCCAACAGGAAAAGATGCGGCCGAAGCCGAACCTTCAACAGGCCCTTTGAGAGGGAAACCTTCCAGTGTTGCTGAATGAAAAGCGTCCGAGCAGGAATGCGGGGACGAAATCCGCTACGTGTTATTTATCGTTACTTCAATATTGTTTTGTATTCTTTTCTTATTGTTTAACAATCAAAGACGTGTTCGGTTGGTTTAACACGAAATAAATCAAGTCTGTCAAACGACTCCAACGCTGACCTCGGACCGTCACACTTTTAGGGCTTGAACTCAAATCCGAATCGTTTTCACACCAACGTTTTCACACTCCAATTTTGGTTGTGAACGCGTCATCGTCTTTCATATTCTCCAAACACAAAATGGAGAACTGAAAATAACATTAGCGCTCGCGTTTGACGTGAAAAAGACCCGACAGAAAATGTCATCGATCAACAAGAATGTACCGTAATAAGGTCGGACATTATTGAATGAATGAAAAGTGGATTGCAGACTCCAAAAAGGTCCGGGTGAGAACAAATAACCTGAGAGGAGACGAAGCTAGCAAAGCGTCCAAAACGTGGACAAATCACGTGTAGTCGTCTTCTGTTCAGCTTACAAACGACCCTTGGGGGCTCCGTCCACTGGTTCGATGTATGCTAACAGGTAGGTGCAAGCTACGGGATCGATCCCGTGACGTTCCGTATTCCCACTGTTCTACAATTCCTCCAATCTGCTTCTGATAAGGAGCGTTCCCCTTCTACGATGAAGGTCTACGTGGCGGCCATATTGGCCTGCCACGTTGCAGTGGATGGCAAGTCTGTGGGTTGCCATAACCGAGTGACCTCCTTCCTCAGGGGTGCCCTTCGCCCTCATTCGAAGGATCCGCCTCGAGTCCCCGCCTGGGACCTTCGTCTGGTGCTCCACGCACTGCGGAGGTCCCCTTTCGAACCGTTGACCGAAGGGGAACTTGGCTGGCTGTCTTGTAAGACGGCCTTTCTACTTGCGCTAGCATCCGCTAAGTCTGTTAGCCCCAAATGCCTTCGCTGGCATCCTGACGGGGGTCAGGGGTCACATTGTGGCCAAATTCTGCTTTTGTGGCCAAAGTTTTGTTTGGCTCTCAAATCAAAACCATCCAAACCATCCAAACCATCCAAAACATGGCTGGTATTGGCCGTTTCGTGCTGTTTCAGCAGCGCCACCTGGTGGTCGTTCGGGACTCATAGAACCGTAGTAACATACGTAACTGTCGTTTCAGTTAGTTTTCGTTTTTTAAAAAGCATTTTTGTTTTGATTTTATTTCGTTAATGCAATTTTTTTTTGAACTATTTATTTTTTGTTAGTTTTCGTTAACTAAAAGAACCTTGCAACAAAGTCAAATTGGCATTTGTATTTAAAAAATTTTTGACGCCAATAGTCAACCTGGTTGATCTCTTATACTCTGATGCCACCTGCTGGCCGTTTTTGTAAAAACTACCATTGGTTAGCGTCCTCTTCAGCTCAGAGGCTGCATCAAAGCCTTCTGTATGCTCTAGCATAAAGAAACATAAAAAAAACGTATAAATGCGTCTTTGAGATACTTAAAACATATTTATACATTTTTTGAGTTAAAGAAGAGAAAATGAATGCAATTTTAGTTGGAAAACAGCAAAGAAACGCTACGGAATCACATCTCTATGGTGTATAGCGCCACCTACAGCGGCGGAGTCCCCTCTCAATATTGGCAAAAGAAGAACAAATGGAAACGGGCTCATGTCTCTTTTGCATATTTTCAGTCAATTTGCTTAAAATGTTTTAAACAATTGGATGGAAACCCCACAGTTGGTAATGAATTTGTGGGTGAAAACAATTGTGGGAAATCGGTGAAAAATCGGTCAAGAAATGTGGAGTGAGGAGAATTCAAATCAAATCGTTAAATGGTGTGAATGCCATCGGCATGAAAGAAGGCGGCGGCGGCGGTTCCCGTCCGGCGGACTCACCTGCAGGCAGACGGCCATGTTGACCCGGCAGCCGAAGGCGGTGCTAACGGCTCGGGAGTGAAGGCCGAGGTCCTTGAAGAGTTTGGAGAAGGACTGAGTCAGCGAGGTTCGAGGTCGCTCCTCGGCCACCACCACGCACGTCCTCACGCGGGACAAGTCCACGCCGCGGCTCTGCCGGAAGGACGGCGGATGGGTCACGCCTTTGCCGGACGGAGCGTCGGTCGTCTGACTCTCACCTTGAGGACGTCGGTCTGCGCGGCGAGCCCTCTGGCGCTGGCGTCCATGACGCTGTACGAGCAGAAGGTGTCTCGCACCTTGTGGTGGCTGACGGCCCAAAGCCACAAGGACGCGTTGCTCTCCAGCTCGCACGGCGGGATCAGGATGGACTGGTGGCCCGAGTACACGCTGCGCGCATGCCACACGTTAGCACGTTAGCCACAACGCAAGCGCGCACTTGCGCCGGCCCACCTGCAGAGGCACCAGAGGACGAAGCCCAGTCCGGCGTAGGGGTCCAGGCAGACCGCCACCTCCCGGGACGGGTACAGCTCGCACTGCAGCTTGATGGAGCGGCACAAGGTGCTGGTGGCCGCGTGGGACATCTGGACGGACACCACAACATGCCCTTACTCACCGTTGGGCTTTTTTTAAGCCCATTAACATTTGGAATCGGAACCAATCGCATGACTTCAAGAGTTAACTCGCAATTAATTGCACATTTTATATCTGTTCTAAACGTACAAGAAAATGATGGAATAATCATTTAAAAAAAATTATACTGTTGATAACATAAAAGTGGAAAATTAAATTTTTTTAATAAAAAAAAAAAAAAAAAAAGGCAGCCATGCAGCGTTGTGTTCTTAGTTTTGTTTCTGACGTTATTGTTGGTTTTATTTGTTTTGATCAAAATAGTCTTGGTTGATCGCAAAGACCGCAAGATGGTCACTTGTATCATTAATAACAAGACTTTTATAACTTTCTATTTTATGGTAAATTTTATTTCTGAACATGTGTAGAAGTGAAGCTGTATCAATTATTCTAGTGGGTTTCATAATTACAGCGAATTGATTATTCGTGTACGTTGTATTTATAAAATCAGTTGTTTTCTGACGGCCATTCGGATTTAACAAATCAATGTAAAAATCACACATTTTTTTGCCATTTTTTAAAAATCATTTGTGTAACTGAGGGTATCTTTTCAAATATCATCTTTAACATGAAGTCACTTTTTTTTTTAAATTGGTTTTACTGCCTGATATTTTATTTATTTATTATTATTTTTATTTTTTTTCCACCCACGGTTTCACTTTGAGGTTTGATGTCAAACCGAAAGTGCTTTACAAATAAAATGCATTATTATTTATTATAATTAACTTGTGAAATTCTGCACATTTTTAAAAAAAATAACTTAACCTCAGTCTCCACAAATATATGCAATATTATTACTGCTGAATTTTGACGCGGACGCGTCTGCTGCCTTGCGACGACTAAAAAAAATTCATGGCGTGAAAGGAACTTGAAATGAACTCAAAATGAACACAAGCATTTTGACACCCCAAATTTTTTTTCCAAGTTTTTGTTCTCTTGTTGACATAAAAGCAGGGGGAAAAAATGTTCAACTAATAGAAATATGGCTGCATCTTTTAGTAATAATTCATAAAATCGAGTTCAAATTAAAAAGATGTCGAGTACTGTCAAAAACGAGTGTGATATGGATTTGTTTTGAGGTCATTTTTCTGCCACTAGATGGCATCATTTTCATATTAAGCGCTAGCTAATCTTTAACATGAAGTCACATTTTTAAAATAGTAAAATATGATTTATTACTGCTCAATTTTGACGTGGACGTGTTAACGCACTCATTCTGACACCCCTATTGTTTATGTGTTGTGCGTTTTTTGTGTGTTTGTGTGCTTTTTGTACTTTGACTCCGGCGAGCATGCCGGTGGTGGACACGCTAAAGTCCAGGTATGCGAGCATGTCAGGATTGTTGGGTTTGTACAGCGCAGGAATTTTCTTCTTTGGCAAATCATCTAAAAAAAAAAACACACACACACACACACTATGTCCTAATATTGTTTTGGCATCAACACGCACATAGCATGTAGCATGTAGCATGTAGCGTGTTGGCGCGTACCCGTGTCCAGGACGGGCGGCCACGTGCGCAGGTCGACGGCGGCCGAGGCCTCTTTGGAGCGGAGCAGCTTGGAGACGACCTGCGTGGTGAGCACACACGCGGCGCGACTCACCTGCAACGCGGAGCGGCAACATGGAACTCGGGCTAGCAACTCTTTTTTTTTTATCTTATCAATTATGACATCAAATAATTGCCCTGACCTCTGCATTAATTTACTTCTATATAGTTGCTACATATATATTCTGTACATATGCATTATTAAACACCAAGAAAATTAGCCTATGCTAAATGGTTAGCAATGGCAATTAGCATTAGCGCTAGCGATGACTGTTTCATGTAAACACTAACTTCTGTTACTCTACATTCCACATGTAAAAGTGTCTTCAAAGTCACTTACAGACGATGTCTCAACAATAGTTGGAGTGAGCAGATTTTCAAAACCCAAAAACTGGGACACCACAATTTTGCTGAAAATCAAATATAGCAGAAATTCTCACCGGGAACTCTTTATAACAAATGAACATGTTATAAATGACACCCACAAAAGAAAGATTGTGATGCTCTTCTCCAACAAATTTGATTTTCCTACCAGACTCCATTCAAACTATGGCTCGGGGGGCCATTTGCGGCCCGTCGTCCATTTTCTAGTGGCCCACGGCAGAGATTAAAAATAGCTTTGGACAGAGGTTCCAATGCTCTCCTGCTTAGGACCGCCCCCTCATTTGAATAACATTTCGGCCTGACAGAACATCTGCAGCGTGAAATAAATGTGACGTGAGAGCAGAGCATTTTTATTGATCGATTGATATTTCATTCTATTTATACATTTATTTTCGGATTCATTTCCACATTTATATATATATTATATTATAAATTAACTCCCTGATGAAAGAAAAGACTTGAATCTTTTTTTTGGTAGGTTTTGATGTCTGATGTTTAAAAGGGAATTTAATGTTCAATTCTTTCCTACTAACTTCCAAATTGTCCTTCACATCTCATCGGCAGAAGTTGTGGAACGAGAATGACTTCCTGCTTTCGTGCCTAAGAATCATGGGAAATGTAGTCCTACCAACCGAATATTGTAGTTTCCACTCCTACTCAAAAGCAAATTCAATCGAGTATAGAATTGATTTTAGATGAATTGTAGCGCCCCAGTTTTTCATTTGGTAAATCTGTTCAGCCAATGTATTCATATATGACGTGGATACGATATACATGATGATATTGGCATATGAAATGAGCTTGCACGTTTATCCGTAGATGGCAGGACAAATTACCTCCACGATCATCTTGACGGTGGGCAGCGTTGTGGCGATGTTGTGCGGGTGAGGCGGACGCACGGTGACGGGAACGCAGCCGGCGTACAAACAGCCGTAAAAGGACACGATCAGATCCATGCCTGGACACGCAAACAGGAAGTGACGTCACAGCAGCTTCTTCTTCGGGGGTTGTATGTATGGCTGCGCACGAGGCGTGTGCATGAGGAGTGTGACGATTTATCGATATCGCAATCAATCGTATCGGTATCGCGATATTTGTAGTTCAAATGCAGTCACTATAACGGCTCCATTGTTCATTACTTATTGAGCAATTACTTGGCGGGCCACTAGGGGGAGCCTCTCATAAGAGTGGCAGCAAAATGTATGGACGTCTTCAGGCGAAGAAGACTCGTCAGCTTACTTTTAATTGCGTAAGACATTTATTATCTGTCCAGCAACAGACTCAGTTTTGCATACAGAACATTTTAAAACCTATTTTATGGTTCGACTTTTTGAAGCATATCATTTCTGGAAAAAGATTCATATTGATTTAATTGGATTTAATATTTAAGTAATAAAAAAAAAAAAACTAATTTCTCATTGAAAAAACATCAATTTATATCTTGGGTAGTTTTATCGTAGATTATCGTGGACTTATTTCCTGACCGATATATCGATAATCGCGGTATCGTCATATGGTGAGATAATCGTTATCGTGAGCCTTGTTTTTCGCATATCGTATTGTATCGTGAGGTACCCAGAGGTTGCCACCCCTAGTATGGATCACTCACAAAATACGATTCCGTACAATTTTTGATGACCCAAGTCCAGGCTGTAATCATTTGAAAATGTAACAATTGGATTCGGTTTGATTCAACTAGAGCTGTCAAAATTAATCGATCAATCGACAATCGACAAGACAACTATTTATATTGATTTTCCGATTCAAATTGTTTTTTTGTAGACTTTACAGTTCTGATCGGCTGGATCGGATAGGCAGATATTTGACATGGAAAATCAGTCATTGGTTTGGTTGGTTTTGGATTTCACTTTGCTTTATCTTTCCTTCCTTTGATCCTTCTTCTGGTCTCCTGACAACTTCACGACTCTGGCGGGACTCTGAAGTATCCGCTTACGGTATCGTGCCCCAAAATTGAGTGTACTGAATGTTTTCTGTGTTCTTGGGAGAATTTGCAATGCTTTTTGTCACACCCCCAGCATGCACGTGTGCGCACGCGTGTGCACGTGTGTGCACGGGCGCGCACGCGCGTGTTTACCTGGAGGGTAGAGCAGCGCAACGTGATCGCCGCCCTGCAGGTTGCTGCGATCGGCCAACATGGCCGCCACCTTCTCCGCCTTCTTGTGGAGCTGCGAGCACGTCACTGAGCTGGCCGTCGTCCCCTGGGGGAGGTCAGAGGTCAGAGGACATGTTTGAGCATAGTTGTGTGCTCGTGTGTGTGCGCGACCGCACGCGCGAGTGTGTTTTGTGCACGCGTGTACCAACCCGAGAGTTGATCAGCGTGTACAGCACGTGTTCAGGTGTGCTTTGTGCTCGCCACTGCAACACCTCAGACAGGAAGAGGAACTGGAACACACAAACGTACTCTTTGTTGGGGCTCAACCGATTAATCGGCCGATATGAGCCCTTTTCAAATCAGCAAAGACGTGGGCCGGTTTGTTTTTTGTATTTGTGCACATTAACACAACACAAGAGAAAGATGATGACAACATTTAAACAAAAACGTCAGGCCTTAAAAAACAACAACAACCGATTTTGCCGATTTCTCTCTCTGTTGCGGTCGCTGTGACCATTAAGGGCCCAAAAAGGAAGTTTATCTTTCTGAAAGTTGATCGATCCATCAATGAGTTATTGGAATTCTCTTAACTGCTTGGACTCAGTACCTAGACAAAAGTATTGGGACGCACATCGGTACTGCTTCAGTCTCAGCCATGCAAACGCAGCGCTAGCGTCAGGTGTCCCCACCTGGTGGCTGTCCTCGACCTGGGTCAGGTCTCTCCCGCTGGCCTGAGCGATCCTCTTCCCGGACACCAGATTTCCCACCATCACCGACGCAGGACCGATCTCTGCGGAGGACCAAGAAGATGGTCATGACATTTGACTCCACGGGGATTTCTGCAGGTTTCGGCAAATCAAATTTCATGCTTTTTAAAGCAACTTCAAACTCATTTCATCACACACACACACAAACTGTGCATATGCATAATTACTGTTTATATATTAGGGCTGTCAGTCCATTGTCATTTTTAATCGTAATTAATCGTATGATTTCCACAGTTAACCCAGGATTAATCATAAATCAATCTGATCTCAACGGACAATTAAATATATTTAGCAAGTTTTTCATACGCTAATTAAGTCAAGTTTTTTAGCTAACATAAAAGTGGACACGTTTGGTTACTATATATAAATGTGTCTGTATCGCAGTCCCATTGAAATTTAGAAAAAGTTCAATGTCAATGAATGGGGAAAAGTTGATATTTAAGGTTAAATTGTGCAAATACTGTAAGTAAAGTGAAAATCAGACGATATTTCCAGCGGGAGGCGAGAATTTTGAAACGTGAACGATGTCAATCCAAAGTATGATGTGGGAATTGTTTGACGGCAAAAAAGTGTGGAGGGTAAAAATCACAATAGCATTTGTGGGAATGCTTCAGCAATTCTATTGAAATCCGCGGGTGGTGATTTCGGAATCCTGGATGAACGCTTTCAGGCCCCGCCCACCATGTCAAAGTCCCGTCCTGGCGATTGCGCAACATCGCGCATCCCACCTGGTTGCTTCTGTCGAGGTTTGGGCAGGTTGGTGACGCAGGTGTGCGGGCACATCAGGACGTTGGAGGGGTGCAGCGCCCCCTCCAGGAAGAGCCGCTTGGTCTCGCACAGGTGGATGCCCCCCAGGGGGGTCTTGGGCAGCGTGTTGGACGGAACCAGAACCAGACAGTACACGCCCACCTGGTGGATGCCGTCGATTGCCTGCACGCCGCCAACGCACATGCCGGTTTATCTGCGCGTTGATACCCGGCGCGTTGGTACCTGCGGCGCGCGCACGCTCGTACCTGCAGCACGCGGCTCATCCACTGGAAGCTGTCCTCCTCCGTGGAGTCGGGTCGCTGCTCGGCGACCACCACCATCCTCTCGTCATGCAGGACCTCGATGGAGAACACCGCCATCCTGCCGCACGCACAGCAAACATACGCTGACTCACCGGCGTCCATGTCACTCACCGGCCACCAGGCCACTTTCACATTTGAATGTCAGCACTCAAATGGATGACCTTAAAATATGATATTGCACGTTTTGCCATCAATCAATATACGGAATGTGGAATCGACATTTTTGACTGGCAAACTTTTTGATCCCGTTTACGTAGCAACCTACTTGTGAGCTAAATGCTAAAAAGACAGCATTTTTCTCCCCAAAAAGGTATTGACATGCGCAAGGAGAATTTTTGGAACCATTTTGTCCTATATACAAATACATTCAAAAACAAGTAAATATTATTTACCAGTCATTTTTATGGTTTATTATTATGTCTGCAGTGCTTGATTTACATCCTACATTTTTTCACCATAATATAGTATATATATATATATATATATATATATATATATTCTTTTTTTTTTTATTTAAACAATGACAGATCATTTTAAAGAAAGACCTATACATATCCCAAAATAGCAAATTCCCTTAAAATTGTCAATGACAATTTTCTATGATCTTTTTCCATTTGTTCATATAAGAATAAAAGACACATTTTGTATAGAGCACACAATAAAAATAATTTAAATAAATAAATAAAATGAAACAAATAAACCAGTGGCCAGAAAAAGTCCCAATCAATATATCTGGTTGTAAAAATTTTTTTTTTGTTTTGAAGTGCAATGAATCAAATTGAAATAACATTTAAGAATTTCTCGTAAAGAGCAGAGTTGTGGCAACACAAAATTGTCAGTCAGCGTTGAATTCATTGGCAATGGTGGTGTCTCGATCTGACCACTAGGTGGCAGCCACGTAATGCCGCGCTCAAAGAAGAAGAACTCCTCTGATTTCATTCATTGCATAGCTGAGCTGAAAAGAAAAAAAGAAGTGAGATGAAAAATATCATCACTTGCTTTGCATGCAAAGATATTCGCAACATTGTTGATCTTTTTCATTTGTTGAGCGAAATTCCATGTTTTCAAATGTAATCCGTGCTTTACGTTTACCGTATTTTTGACCAATATTAGTTGTTACATTCAGTCTCTTAAATTTGTAAACAATAAAAACGGCCAAAAGATATTCTTATTTGTTGATGTAACATTAAAGTGGAACGAGTGATTGGATCTCTTTTTGTGGTTGCTTCTTCATTTTTTGTTACATTGACAAGATTTGTGAATGTATTCTCATTTTATATTTGACAATTAAAAATAAGAGTTTGGAAAACAAGACAACAAAGAAACTGGTTGTTGACAAATCCAAGACGGACACAAAGCGACAGCGAGCGCCGCCCAATAGAAAACGATTTGCCGCCATCCAAACGATGATCGGAAGCTAAATGCTAATCTCACCTTTTGATTAGCAAGCTTTAAACTAGTAAATAATAGACCATGACCTTATAAGGGCATCAATCCTTGTTATATGTGTGCAGGTTCAGAAAGTCAAAACCCTGCCAAAGTTTGGCTTTAGCCTTTCGCGCAAGCTTGCTAGCTCACTTGCAGGTAAACGAGCACCCGGGGAGCTAGCTAGCTCGCTGCCACCTGAGGCTAAAGCCAAACTGTGGCCTTGTTTTTCCTTTCCGGACCTCCGCATACGGAACGTCTCCTCACCGCCCCCTGTAGACGAACTTCATGGGCTCCACGGCCAGCGCGGTGGCGACGATGTCGTCGGCGTTGTGGTGGCGCCCGCCCACCGCCATCAGGCCGTCCGTCTTGCCCGCCACGTGCACCAGGCCCGACGAGCCCACGAAGCCCAGCAGGCCCGTCCTGGTGAAGGGGAAGTCGCCCACGGCGGCGCCGGCGCCGGTGACGGGAACCACCTGCGGACGGACAGCGCGAGCGCTCGGCCCTTTAGCGACGTCGGCAACAAGCCAAAGAAGAAGACCAAGAAGAAGACGATGCAGCCCCTCCCAACCTGAAAGGTGTTCTTGGTCATCCCGCTGAGGCCGTAGTAGGACGTCCCCGTGGCCAGCGTGCACACGCACAACTCGCCGACCTCGTCGCTTTTACACAGCTGTGGGACGCCGTCCATCTTCACCACGCACGCCACCGCTGTGGACGTCCACACACATTGAAACGCTTGCAACACTTTCAACACTTTTGCCTTCTGTTGTCTTTTTCTCACACTTGCACTTCCAATATTTTTGGACAAAAGGTTTGCGTAGTGTTTTTGAAACTTCCTATAAGGTGTCCCAATAGTTTTCAATATCTCCTCAAAGTTGTGTGCGCGTATGTGTGAGCATTTTGCCAATTTCCCCACTTCCTGTAGGCGTCCTAATATTTTTGTCCAAATGTAGTTGGTGCGTGCGTGCGTGCGTGCGTGCGTGCGTGCGTGCGTGCATTTGCTGACCTCCGGGCATGACGCGTCCAACGTCCTGCAGGGCGAGCACGGCCAGTTTGTCGTCCGAGTCCAGTCTCACCACTCCGTGACTGAGACTGTGCATGGACAGGACGCCGCGAGGTGGCGTCCCGCTGGCGTCCTCCGCAGGCCTGACGACGCAAGACGCACGCGCCGCCTCCTCATCATCGATGTCGATTATTACACTCTAAAATCTGTTTTTTACGATCGTTCCAAATGGACCGATTCTCTACTTGGGTACATTTGAGTCAAAAAATGTGTCTTTTAGTGTAAAACAACTCATAAGTATTGGTCAGATCCTCTACTTGGGTCCAAAAAATCGGGTCCTTTTGTATATTAAAAAAAACCCCCAGAAAGTTGGGTCACTTGTTAGCAAATTTTCGCCCAATTTTGATGGGCTCATTTTTTGTGTGTGGTCTTTTTATTATTTTATTTTTGGGTAAAGTCAATGCCTGTTTTTCTTGAAAAACAATTATGGAAGGTTTACGTCAATTAAAAAAATATTTTTGGGGGGTTAAAAAACGAAAAATTCACTTGCAGCCATTTTGACTGAAGCAACCCCCTTCGCTCCCGGCTGTTTGACTGGATTTGGACAGATTTTGCAAGGCCCACAGAATATTGCGTTCTATTGCTATAAAATCATGGAATGCACCAAAAGAAAGATTAGAGTCTCTTCTTTCATCAGAAAATTAGTATATTTCTATCTGTTTCTGATTTGCAGCAATTAGCATTAGAATATAGTTACGTTTCATCATTATTCACAAATCTGTTTAAAACTGTGTGTGTGTGGGGGGGGGTTTAAACATGGCCCTGGTTGATCTCTTATACTCTATTGCCACCTGCTGGCCGTTTGTGTAAAAACTACAATTTCCTCAACCGTTCTTTGCAGTTGTTTGGCTACATAAAAGCTTTCTGTATGCGCTAGCACAGGCGTGTCAAACATACGGCCCGCGGGCGGAATTAGTCCCGCAAAGGGGTTTAATCCGGCCCGCAAGACGATTTTGTAAAGTCCAAAAATATTTTTTTTTAATATCGGACCAATAAGTGAAGTGCGCATCTGGACTGCACGGTGCATTGTGGGTAGCGGCGTGGTGCATTGTGGGTAGGCTAAACTACCATTGAAAAATGAATTGGATCCAATTGGAATGAGCTCTGATTTCTAACATTTCAACTGCTGGAATGTTGCTGTTTTTTATTTCATGTATTTTAAACATGCATAGCAAAACATATAAATACATATTTGGGACACTTAAAACATTTAAAATAGAACGTATTTATACGTTTTGGGGGAACAAATGAGTTAATGATAATGCAATTATTTATAAATCAATAATTTTGGAATTTTCCCATTCGTCTCTCTCACATGCATGTTGCGTGCGTGCGCGCGTGCGTGCGCGCGTACCTCCTGATGGCCACGGTGAGCGCCTCGGGCGAGCTGGCGCAGGGACAAATGACGTCCGACTTCAAACCTTTGGCGTGGAAGACGTTGAGGAAGGCGTCACAGGACCAGACGGACCCTACGAGAGAGGAACACGGCAGTCACAACACGAGTACAATCCACTCACGTATCACGTTGAAACACAAAATGAACTGAAATACGTGCATTAGTGCCGTGTATGAGAGCGTTTTAGTAGTGTACTGTATATGTGTGTGAGAGTATTTCAGTTGTGTGTAAGTGAGCTAATTAAATGTCAGTAGCGTTTTTGTCAAATGTATGCAAGGGAATAAATGTAGGCAAGAAGAATTTTTTGTCATGTGAGAGCATACGTGTGAGAATCTTTCAGAATGTGAATGAGAGCCTTTCAGTTGCGTGTGTGCGAATGTTTTAGTAGTGTTACGAGAATATTTCAGTAGTGCTTGTGTCAGCTTTGTGTGAGAATGTTTCAGTAGTATTTGTTTATTTCTGTTGTGTGAAAGAGAGTTTCAGTCGTGAATGTGAGAGTATTTCAGTAGTGTACTGTATATGAGCAAACAAAAATCAGTAGAATGTGAGAGCATTTTAGTTGTGTTATTGAGCTAAAAAAAACTGTTCTGAGGTGAGACAGTGTTTCATTAGTGTGTGTTTTATTCAAGTGAGAGTATTTCAGTTGTGTGTATTCAAGCTAAGTAAATGTCAGTATGTGTGAGAGCGTTGTTGTAAAATGTATGCAAGCGTTTTGGGAATAAATTGAGCAAGAAAAGTTTTGTGTTGAGAGCATATCAATCGTGTCAGATAATGAAGTTCATTTATTTGTGTGAGAGGAGTCAGTTGTGTGCGAGAGTGTTTTTAATAGTGCAAATGAGAGGCTTCCAGTAGTGTGTGTGTATACATTTTAATAGTGTTAGGAGAACATTTTAGTTGTGTTTATGTCAGCTGTGTGTGCGAATGTTTAAGTCGTGTGCATTTAAGCGTTTCTGTTGTGTGACTGAGAGTTTCAGGTGCGCACGTGAGAGCGTTTCAGTAGTGTACGGTTTATGAGCAAACTAAATCAGTACTATGTGAGGGCATTTTATGTGTGAATGTGAGCTGAAAAAAAAACTATTCTGGGGTGTTGTGAGAGTGTTTCATTAGTGTTGTTAAAAGTGTGAGAGAATGTCAGTTGTGAACGCAAGCTAATTAAATGTCAGTAATGTGTGAGAGCGTTGTAAAATATATGCAAGCGTTTTGGGAATAAATTGAGGAAGAAGAATTTAGTGTCGTGTGAGAGCATGTCAATTGTGTCAGATAATGAAGTTCAGTTATTTGTGTGAGAGGTTTCAGTTGTGTGTGAGAGTGTTTTTAGTAGTGCATGTGAGAGCATTTCACTAGTGCTTATGTCAGCTGTGTGAGAATGTGTAAGCAGCGTACATGTGAGAGTTTCAGTCGTGCGCATGAGAGCATTTCAGTGGCACGTGCGTACGTTGCACGTCAGTCGGGCGTCGGCGGCGTTTTATGGCGCGAGCGGACTTACAGGGATTGGCGCCGTCGGCGACCAGCAGCATCCTGAGCGAGGCCAAGTCGACGTCGCGCTGGTCCCGATGCGCCACCAGCGCCCAATGCATGTCGCGGGACTTGACGCACGCCACCTTGGCTGAACACGCCACACACACGTGGGCGTGGCGTCGCGCGATTGGCGGCGGCGGTCGCTTGCGTTACCTTTGAACTGGCAGACTTTCTGGATCCACGACAGCGGGTTGATCTTCATCAGGGCGTACGGGACGCTCACCACGTGCATCATGTTCATCACGCTCTGACGCACAAACACGCGTTTGGCCAACGTTAGCGCAGACGAAGGCTCGCCGTCCGCGACGTGCTTTGGTTTGACGTTGCTTTAAATGTGATTGTTTTTGTCTTGTCATAATGTGAAAAAAATTGCCGATTAAATCAATCAATTCATTGTATGACTTCAGTAGTTAACTCACAATTCATCGCAAATTTAATATCAGTTCTAAATGTACAATAAAAAATAATAAATAAATAAAACATAAAAAGACCCCGAGAACCACACAATTCATGCTGAACTAAAAGCCAAGGAATAAAAGATTGATTAAAAAAAATTAACAACATTTTTGTGTCAGACGATTTTTCATCGTAATTAATCGCACGACTTCAATAGTTAAACTCACGATTAATCTCAAATTTTATATCTGTTCTAAAAAAATATTTTGTTTTTATACTCTTACTCTATCATCATTACTTCATAATAATTCATAAAATTGAGTTCAAATAAAAAAGATGTTTTGTACTGTTAAAAAAAAGTGTGATTTATGTCATTTGTGGCATCATTGCATTTGTAAGACGTTGGTGACAGCTCAGTGCATTTTTCTTTTCATATTAAGATCTAACATGAAGTCAATTATAAAATACAACTTGTTTTGACACACCAAGAAAAAAATCAGGACAAGATTTTTGCCAATTTTTTACAAGGGCTAATATTAGCCAATTATCCATTCGGGCTCAACTGCCGTTTCCTAAACCTGAAGGAGAAGAAGACGTAAGCACAAGTTAAAGGTTACCTATTTTGAGAAAGCAAATAAAGAAACACCCCAAAAAATGAAGGAAAATGGTGTGAATAATATATTGTAAAAAAATAAAATAATAAAACAACAAATATGTATTATTTATATAATAAATTATACTTAAATAAAATAATAATAAATCGAAATTTGAAGTTTAACCAGGGAAGAAAATCATCACCCCAAAAATATGCAACATAACTTCTGTGCGTCCTCCGAAACGTCGTCATCGTTCAGTTCAAATGCTGCCGATTTACGAGGAACAAAAAGCTCATCGGTTTATTGTTGCAAATTGAGGATTTAGATTTTAAAAAGTTATAATGTTCTGAGAATAAAGTTGTAATTTTTTTCCCTAAGAATTTGTTTTGTTTTTTTTGCTTTTGTTTTAATCTGAGCAAAATTAAAGTTCGATTTTTATTTTTTCAAAGTCAACAAATGAAATTGCTGAACTCATTGACTGGCAGCCTTTTTCACTGAAGCAACCCCCTTCGCTCCCGGCTGTTTTACTGGATTTGGACAGATTTTTCAAGACCCACAGAATATTGTGTTCTATTGCTATAAAAACATGAAACCACCAAAAGAAAGATTAGAGTCTCTTCTTTCATCAGGAAAAAAAGTACATTTGTATTTGTTTCGGTTGTATCTGCAGCAGTTAGCATTAGAATATAGCCAAGTTTCATCATTATTCACAAATCAGTTTAGAACTGTGGGGGAAATTTGCTTTTTTTTCTTCAACATGGCCTTGGCTGATCTCTTATACTCTGCTGCCACCTGCTGCCCGTTTTTGTTATAACTGCCATTTATGCGACCTCTTCATGTCAGAAGCTGCATCAGAGCCTTCTATATGTTCTAGCTTTAAAAAACAAAACAAAAAACCATAAAGACGTATAAATGCGTTTTTGGGAATGAAGGACAAAGTATTTAACAAACATTTACAGGTTTTTGGGTTTGAATGAGTTAATATGGAAAGAAATTAATTATTATGAAAGTGAAAAGTGTTCGGGGAAAACAGGAATTGTTTATCAACAGGGGTGTGTAGAGTTTTGCTAGCCACTGTGTATGCTGTATGTCGATGTTTGTGTGCGTTTCTCACAGTGAGGACAGCATGCCAAAGTCCAACGTCCTTCTTGAAGTCCAGAACGTTGACCATGGTCTCGGCTGGACACACACACACCCCACACACAAAAACGTCACGTGAGCGCCACCTAGAGGAGGATGATGATGATGATGATGATGATGATGATGATGATGTCACCTTCGGTGTAGACGCAGGCCTGCGTGAGGGACTGACAGTGAGACAACATGGCGGCGCGGGTCACCGTCACGCCCAGGACGCCGCCATCTTTGCACGTCTTGTACTGCGCGCAAACACACAATTCTTTTCATTGGCCGACTTCAAGTCAAGCTTTTAGCGCAATCATATTATTCAGATTTAATAACAAGATGGGAAAAAATCTCATGTTTTTAGTTGTTATAGTGGATCATAATAATAATATGATAATACTGTACAGGTTGCAAACTTACCAAGCTTATATTATATTAAAAAATCAACTTGTGGTTGTGATTGGTTAGCTAAGATCCAATCAGGAACCAGAAGTGTTGACATCAACCAAATGATGTGTTTTATTGGTTTAGAAATGCAAAACCAAACCGTATGAAAAAATAGATAAAATAAATCCCCTGTAATCTGATGACATACATCAATAATCACGGACAAGTTTAGTACTTTATAAACCGTCTGTAAGCAGAAAAAGCAGGATTGAAGAGGATTTGACATTCACTCGTGTCCAGCGAAAATCAGAAATACTTCCTGTTTTCACTCTTCTTTCAAATTCTGCCCCAAACATAAGAGTATGCCATCTAGTGGTCAATAGTGGAATTACACCCTATATAATCCGCGCTCCCCCAAAAGGAGACAAAAAAAGAAGAAGAGTATAAGAGATATCAGCAAAATGGGGAGGACTGAACTCGGGTTTCCTTGCCCACATGAAAGGACACTCCAGTTATGGAGGATCAGAACTGCCAAAATTAAAAATAAATAAATAAATAAATAAAGTGAAAATAAAAACAGATAAAAAATATATAATTCAAAAATTAAATACAAAAAATAAATATAAATGGAAACAAAAACATCAAACTACATATAAAAAGTAAAGATAAATATAGAAATGAAACACGAGATTCAAAAAATAAAAATAAAAACATAAATAGAATTAAATATCAATCAATAAATAAATAAAGTGAAAATAAAAACTGATATAAAAAATAAAATTCAAAAATTAAATACAAAAATAAATATAAATGGAAATAAAAACATCAAACTATATATAAAAAGTAAAGATAAATACAAAAAAAAACCGAGATTAAAATTTTTTAAAAACATAAATAAATACACAAGAGTAAAAATAGAAAATAAAAACGAGATTCAAAAAATAAAAATAGAAACCAATGCAAAAATAAATACATAAATAGAATTAAATATCAATTGATAAATAAAAACGTTCTGCTCTCACATTTATTTATTTCATGTTGCAGACGCTTTGCCAGGTCAAAATAATATTTTTTATATCCGTTTGTATTTTCACTTTCTAGACAACCAGTAGCATAAAGATGCCATTTTTTCCCCCACTTCACTCGAGTGGAACCTGAAGCCGTATTTTGTTTTTCTTGTCCATCCATCCATTTTCTTGACCGCTTGTCCTCACAAGGGTCGCGGGGGTTGCTGGAGCCTATCCCAGCTGGCTTCGGGCAGTAGGCGGGGTCACACCCTCAACTGCTTGCCAGCCAATCGCAGGGCACACACAGACCAACAACCACACTCACAATCACACCTAGGGACAATTTGGAGTGTCCAATCAACCTGCCGTGCATGTCTTTGGAATGTGGGAGGAAACCGGAGTACCCGGAGAAAACCCACGCAAGCACGGGGAGGACATGCAAACTCCACCCGGGAAGGCCGAAGCCCGGACTCGATCTCACGTCCTCTGCACTGGGCGGCGAACGTGCTAACCAGTCAGCCACCGTGCTGCCCGTGTTTTTGTTGTTTTTGTTGTTTTGTTTTTAAATGTAGCCGTATTTAGTATCGCGGCGGCCATGTTGCGTGTGTCACCTCGATGTATGCCGTGTCGTGTCCGGCGTCCCTGATGTGCGGGAACCAGTCTCGGGGGGGTTTCCACAAGTGTTTGGATTCCGTCACGATCCACAGCAGCTTGGGCCAGCCTGCCAGCACGCACACGCAAATGTACACACACACACACACACACACACGCGCGCACACACGCACAAACGCTCCTTTTTCACTTCATGTGTCTTTGCCTCACACGCACCAAAATCATCCGTTAAGGTGGACGCCGGCTCAAGACAATTCATCGGCCAGCAGACTTCATTGGCCAATAATAGCTGCTTCAAAATCAGCTAATTATTATTATTATTTTTTATGTATTTTTACTCGGGGTGGCAAAATGAGTGCGTTCATTTTGAGCTCATTTAAATTTCCTTTAACGCCACTCATTTCTTTTCATGAGCGTCCCTTACTCGGAAAGCCCGCAGTGGGGGAATTCACGTGGCAACGACGCGGACACGTCCGCGCCAAAATTGAGCACAAATAAATGTAACGCTAATTTGTGTCGACTGGGTCAAGTTGTATTTTACAATTTGAAAAAGTTACTTCGATAGCTCTTAATATGAAAAGAAAAATGCACTGAGCTGTCACCAACGTCTTACAAATGCAATTTTGCCATCTAGTGGCAGAAAAAGGACCTCAACACAAATCAAGATCAAACTCGTTTTTACAGCTCAGTACGTCTTTTTAATTTTAATTCAATTTCATTCATTACTATGAAATTACTGTATCAATAACAAAGATGCAGCCATATTTCTATTTGTTTCATTTTTTCCATTTATATGTTAACAAGAATATGAAAACTAAGAAGAATATATTTTTCTATATTTTATTGTATATAGATACAAAACTATTAAAGTCATGTGATAAATTTGATTAAAATTTTAGTCGCCTATAGACATCCCTATGTTTTCTACACATGATATTAATATGAATGCATCAGATAGATTTAATGCTTGACAACAACAATTTCATTCAAACATTCTCACCCCCCCAAAAAAATGTAAAATTTGCCAATTTTTGATTATTTTTCTCTTTTGTTTCTGAGGGGAAAAAAACCTGATGGCCTTCCACCTTTTTTCCTTCAAATAATTTCTTATCTAACATTACAACTTTTCTATTTCTCTACACGAGCAACTTTTCACTTCCTCATTGAGTTTCATTTCTGTGGTGAGTAACCGAGCCCAACCGAATAATCGATAAATCCGCCGATATTCGCTTTTTTGCAACAATCCAGCAAATACTTCAGGACAAAGTCTGTAAACCAATCAAACCTTCTCCATGAAATTCAGATCTTTATGATATCATTTAGGGACTAAAAAAAAGAGTTCATGTATTCCTGTAGACGCTTGATGACTTCTCATGTCCTGTAGGTGTCCCAATACTTTTGTCCAAATTCAGCATTTACATTTTCCTTTTTATTTTATTTTATTACTATTTTAAGTAAATAAATAACCAAATCAATTAATCAATAAATTTTTTTTATTTTTTTTAAAAGCATTGACATTTCTTGGCGCCCCAATACTTTTACTCTGCGAAGGCGTCGCAACTATTGCGCGTGTGCGTGACCTTTAAAGTGCAGAATCTCCCCCGTGGCACTTTTGGGAAGTCCTTTGTGGCAGAGGTCGCTGGTGAGAGCCACGCTGACGCCACAGCTGCCCAACAGGAAGCCAATCTGCTGACTGCCCGCGTCCTGAAAGACCAAAGAAAACGGCGCCGGCTGCGTTAGCGCGTTAGCATCACGCCGGCGGACGCAAAGAAAAGTCCTGAGTGGGCACTGGCCTTCCTGGTCAGGGGCACTTCGATGGGCACGGGGACCACGTCGGCCAGCAGGCAGCCGTAGAACGCCGTCATGAATGAGCCGGGGTCGTTGTTGGGGAACACCAGCGCCACCTACAGGAAGGAGGACAAACACGCACGTTGTCGTCAGGACATTTTTATCCTGTGTGCTTTGACGCTTTTAGGACAACCCGGGTTCAAATTTGAATTGAAGATAATGAATTTGTACAGCTTTTTTAGCCATCACATTTCTAGCATGGATTTGCTTTCAACTACAGCCGGCAAAATTAATTGATTAATCGACAAGTAATCGATTCAATTAATCCTATTAATTAATCCTATTTTCACACGCAACCTATATTGATTTCTAACACAGATTTTTTTTGTAATTAAATTTCTATTTCTGTTAATTAATAGTAATATTAAAACATAAATATTATTAATAAATCATTTAAATTTGCTGGTTAAAAACAAATAAATCTTGGGGGCAAAACAATTGGATGTCAAAAACAAACCACAAGCTTGTACCAGCAACACTTCTACTGATTTTTATTTTTATTTTAATTTTTTTTAGAGCTGGCAAAATTCATTGATTAATCGAAAAGTAATTGATTAAATTAATCCACAACTATTTTTACACGCAACCTTTATTGATTTCTAATGCAGATTTTTTTGGTCGTTAAATTTCTATTTCTATTTATAAATGGTAATATTAATCTATTTCTATTAATAAATATGAATATTAATTAATAAATATTATTAATAAATCATTTAAATTTGCTGGTTAAAAAAATAAAAATAAAATGCGTTCCCAAACAAAATGTCTGTATCAGCTGATCTTTTTTTTTCAAGCTGTTAATTTTTTTAGAAATATTTTTTTTTACACACACACAAAAAAAATCATGGTGGCAAAACAAAAAGTCGGAGTAAAAGATGTTTTAAATTCAAATTCAAAATTGGATGTCAAAAACACACCACAAGCTTATTTATACCAGCAACACTTCTACTGATTTTTTTTAACAGATGTTGTAATTTTTACTATTATTATTATTTTTATTATTATTATTATTTTATATTATATATATACTACGATATTTTTTTTGAATTTTCCAGACTGATTTATTTTTATGCTAAAAAGAAGGAAATTTGATGTTTCAAAAATAAAAAAAATAAAAAGTGGACTGACTCGGTCTCCGGGTCTGATGACGGGATCGTGTTTGCTTCCCAGCTTGTGCGACAGGTTGTAGGCCACCTTCACGCTCCGGGACCAAAGTTTACCTGCAAGCACACACGCACGCGCACGCACACGCACACGCACACGCACACGCACACGCACACGCACACACGCATCAAACAAGAAAAGAAAGAATTCGACGATGTGCGTGTGTTGAATACGATCATAATCACAAGTAAATATAAACGTGAACGCGGGCTTTTCATGCTCATGCGTACGGACGGTATCGTGACGCAACGGATGTTTTGTTGACTTTCACGAGGTCAAATGTCAGATCATTTGAAATTGGGAAAACTTTATTGACTGCAGAACGCAACAGGGAGCGATTTATTGGTTGACGTTTTGAACATGAAGATATGCAAATGAGGCTGGGAGGAACTTTTTGCGACATTGTTTCGATAGAAAGCGCACACAAAAATTGAATATTTTGTAAATCTCGTAAAATCCAGTTGTTCAGTAAACATATGCTTAAAAAAAAAAGTTAGAGCTTGGATTTTTTTATTTTGATGCCAATATTTTCTCTTTTACGTGAACATGAATATCGGCGATCAGCCTCCTTGACTGCTACTAGTAATCGGTAATGGTATCGGCTCTGAAAAAAAACATATCGGTCCATCTCTAGGAAAAAGTATTTGAAGGACTCAACTGTACTTTTCGGAGTCGTTTCAGAGTATTTTTTTTTTCCACTTTCTGCATTTTATTTCACACTTTTTCACTTCCTGGACGTGTCCCAATACTTTTGACTACATTTCTTTCACTTTCTGTAAGTGCCCCAAACAGATTTGCCAAAATAAATGACACTCAATTGCCATCACGTTATTCAGCAGCTACTTTTTTTCTTTCTCTCTTTTAAGCCAAAAAAACAACTTACTCAAATCAAATTTGGACAACTACTTTCCCTTTCACGCCAGTCAGATTATTCTCAAGTAAAAACGTTAGAACTGCAAAAACACGAAACTTGCGAGACAGGAATGATGATAAGATACAAAGATGGAGCTTTTGCTTCACACACGCACACACACACACACACACACACACACCCTTCTCCATGTTATCGACATTTCACAGTCGGGTGAGCTCACATCACAGCAACATCATCTGTGTGTGTGCGTGTGCGTGCGCGTGCGCGTGCGCGTGCGTGACGAAATTGACTTACAAAGGCCCCATTGTGTGCAATTTAACATAAACAAAAACACTCAAGTAAGCCAAAGGGAAGACGGGACAAAAGTATTGGACACATACAGAGAGTGAAAACGTCAAAAGAAAAATGGAGCCGAAAGTATTGGGACGCATACAGAAAGGTAGAAAAAAACACAAATATTGCACATAAGTGAAAAAGTGTGGAAAAAAGTATTGGGAGACGTAGAAGAGTGAAGATGTGAACAAAAATATTGGGACAGATGTGCAAAAATGTGAAAAGCAAATTGTATCGGGGCAGGTGAAGCGAAGAAAGGCCACAAGTGATCTGATTGGACGTCAGCGGTGGGGGCGTGACCCACCGTACGTCAGCTGGCAGAGCGGCTTCCCGTTGGCGTCCACGCTGGTGAGGCAGGGGGCCTTGGGGGAGATGGTGCCCCAGCGCTGCAGGGCCGCCTCCAGGCAGGGCGGCCAGCTGCTGACCACGCCCACATCCTCCCCCTGGGCGGGCGCCATCTGGGCCCCCTCGGCTTTGGGCAGGTCGGGGTCCGGCTGCTGCACTGTGACCACCAAAACGGTCCTTCTTTGATTCATTACAGCTGGATATATATATATATATTTTTTTTTTTACCCATCATTCGATTCATCGGTTATCGTAATTGTAATCGGCCAAATATCGCAAAAATGCGCATTGTTCAAATTTGCGTGCATTTTCAAGCGGATGACTCGGACAAACGCCGACTAGCACAACATTCTTAACCAAAGCTAATGCTAATCGGCGCTAACCCTGCTGCACTGTGACCACCAAAACGTTGCGCCGTTCACATCTTTGCTCAACCAAAATGCTACTTCTTTGATTTATTACAGCTGTTTTTTTTACCCATCATTCGATTCATCGGTTATCGTAATTGTAATCGGCCAAATATCGCAAAAATGCGCATTGTTCAAATTTGCGTGCATTTTCAAGCGGATGACTCGGACAAACGCCGACTAGCACAACATTCTTAACCGAAGCTAATGCTAATCGGCGCTAACCCTGCTGCACTGTGACCACCAAAACGTTGCGCCGTTCACATCTTTGCTCAACCAAAATGCTACTTCTTTGATTTATTACAGCTGTTTTTTTTACCCATCATTCGATTCATCGGTTATCGTAATTGTAATCAGCCAAATATCGCAAAAATGCGCATTGTTCAAATTTGCGTGCATTTTCAAGCGGATGACTCGGACAAACGCCGACTAGCACAACATTCTTAACCGAAGCTAATGCTAATCGGCGCTAACCCTGCTGCACTGTGACCACCAAAACGTTGCGCCGTTCACATCTTTGCTCAACCAAAATGCTACTTCTTTGATTTATTACAGCTGTTTTTTTTACCCAGCACTCGATTCAACGGTTATCGTAATCGGGCAAATCTAGAAAAAATGCGCAATGTGCATTTTCAAGCGGATGACTCGGACAAACGCCGACTAGCACAACATTCTTAACCGAAGCTAATGCTAATCGGCGCTAACTCTTCGACATGAAAGAAATGTTTGGGGGCGGTCAAATTGCGTAAAGATGATTTACCCTCCAGCATCTCCTCAAAGTCGTCGACAAAGAAGTCGGGCAGCGGAGGCCGCTTGGGCCTCTTCAGCGTGTTGAGCAGCTGCTGAATCTTGGCCGAAACTCTGCTGCTGACTGGAACACCTGACGACAAACGCAGCACAAAGTGTGACCATGAACGGCAGACCTGGAAACCTGCTAGCTTGTAGCGGTTAGCATCTTGTCGGATCTGTTCTAGAAATAGCTCGGAAGAAGAATTAAAACAAAAAGGCAATGCTAACATTTGATTTATTTGATTTTTATTTAATCTTCACATGCTACATGTTTCTTCTGTATCAAAGATTGTGTATTTTGTTTAAAAAATAAAATAGATTGTGTCCAATCAGGGAGAAAAATTGCTGTTTTTATTTACCCAAATATATATATATATATTTTTTTTTTTTTTAAAAGGTCATTTTAGAGCTGTGATTTTAATACCGCGTTATTGCAATATATTTGCTTACGATTATCAGTCGAATAATGGCCCTAGAATTGAACCCTGTGGAACGCCATAAGTGTTCTATCAGCCACTACAGAACTAATGTTGCTTTTTTTTAAATTATTATTATTTAACGATGAATCAAAAAATACGGCATTTTTAAGTCAAACTAGGTCTCAAAATCATTAATCGGTTGTCAAAATTAGGGATGGGCGAGTAGCAGCATTGGGCCGATGCCGGGACTTTCACGGAATCGGTCCACACGACAGATATCGGTACTGATATCGGACATGAACGAAAGCTAAAATGGTTATTTTGCATTTTAATTGAAAACATTTGATGGCCGTTCATTTCAAGCCATTTTAAGGAAATTGGGATACACGGGGCTTAAAAAAAACAAAAACATCCGTTAAACATTTTTGGGTGCAATTTTATGTATCATAAGTAGAAATGGTATCGCACTTGGTATCAATATTTTTGAGTATTTGAGTATGGTATCGGTCTCAAAAAAGTGAGATCAAACATCCCGAGTCAAAATCGTTTCGGATTCATTTGATGATGCAATCGTCATCCATTAATGGATAACTGGTTAGTGACGAGTCGTTCCTTTCCACTTTGCCGACTCCTGGTTAGCGTCTTACCGTCTCCGGTGTCCATCAGCTCAGCGTTGCCGTACTTGGCCGCCGTCTGCCTGTGTCCGCCGCCGCCGTTGCCCGCCGCCATTTTGTCCGCCGCCATTTTATCCGCCTGGATCCTGTCGGCCACTGCGCCGTTGTTTGTGTAACTTGTCACGTCCGGGGGGGCTCCGTGCGGCTCTGGGGGGGAAACGTTGGGAAATGGGAGACAAAAGTTTTGGGACACCTCAAGGAAGTGAAAAATGAGACACTCACTCGACATTCCACACTTTGCAAGCGCATCTTTTTTTTCTTTTTACTCGAAAAGTCAACTTCTGGCCTCGATTTGTATTTTCAGCAGAGACGGATGATGTCATCGCTCGATGACATCATGACCGAAAGAGAAAACTTCCACGAGCTCAGCAAATTGCCGATCGATGAGCGCGTTTGCTCACAAGAACCATTTCCAAATGAAACTTCTTCCAAATGGCCCGATGGAAAATCCGGAACCAGAAAAAAAGTGAATCGCGGCTCAGTCGTGCTGACCCAAATTGGGCCATACAAAAACAAAAAAAAAAAAGTAGGTCTTTGGTACCTATCCCTGTCATCATCATCATTGTATTCTTATTATTAGTATTGTATATTTTTTAAAGCACAAAAGTGTGCGTGTTCATTTCCTAATCCCTCTAAAAAAGACAAACTTTTTCGTTGTGTTTTGAGGCATTTCTTTTCGTTTGAGTGTGAAGAAGCCGAACGTGTCGGTCGGGAACGACGATTGGAAATTCAATGACAATTTGACACAACGACACTCCACAATTTTCAAAAAGGCGTGGCCTGGTGCAGCGATTTACATAAAAGGGACACGCCCCGAAAACAGGCTGCTTTGAGCAGAGCCGTTTTGGGCTGATTTAGGGACAGCAAAAAAAGTCAATTTTGAGGAAAGCGAGTCACAGACGTGTCGTCTTTGACACATTTGACAACTATTTTAATGTGTGGGAAAGTTGAGAGCTTTCATCTCGTTTGGTCCTAAAGAAACGTGCGGAATTAAAGTGCTTGAAAGAAACGTGTTTGTCTCAAGATTTTTGACGTTTTCACCAAAAAAACTAATGATCGTCTTGATCAGAATCGTGATCAATTTTTCCTTCATCGTCGAGAAGCCCGACGTGTTCGTGTCGCAAAGAAAAGATGGTTAGGAACTTTTCCAGCTCAATTTGTTGCGTCTTAGCAGCTAAAAATAAATGACCTTTCTTTCTCCAGAAAGAAAAAAAAATACAAATAAAAATAAATGACCCGACTTGTGAGGTCTGAAAATACAAGTTTTCCCGCAGCCGGACTGAGTCCGACGTGTCCACCTCGACTTTTTCCACTAGTGTTGATTTTAGGCGACTTTTTTAAAATGTCCAGTTTCAATCGCGCTTGTTGGTTTTTCTCATTGCTTGTCGACCTCGTCCACTTTTCATTTAGCCCATTTTTAGTCGACTAGAAGTCGAGCATTTTCGTTTCTATTTTAGTCCCCCAAAAAAATCATTTTATTGGTCTAGTTTTAGTCAACAAAAACCGCCAACGTCTTCGTCAGGACAATCTTTTTATCCGTGTATATTTTTTTTTTGTTAGCAGCTCGTGTTGAACATTTCGGATCTAAAACTATTTCACGTGCAATTTTCTCTCATCTTTTTGATGACTTGATTCAACAACAAGTAAGTTAGTCAGCTAATAAGTTAGTCAGCATTAGTTAGCCGTCAGATCAACATTATCGTTGGAACATTAAAGCCGTTGGATCAACGTTTTTGGCGGCACTCATTTGGATTTCACAAAACGTTACTAAACGTTTTTGGCGGTCAAAGAGTTAATGTTACGTTATAGCTTTTTTCTTTTTTTTTTTTACTTTTACCGTGAATTCACTTCCTTGAAAGGGGGCGTGTCACTGCGTGTCACATGACAGAATAGCAGAGACGGGATTTGACAAAATCATATCATATTTGTCTCCTTTTTGTCCAAGAACTAAAATGTCCATTGATTTTAGTCCAGTTTTTTTATAAAGTAAAGTTTTTTTGTCTCATCTTCACGAGTCGACAAAAATGCAAAATGCTTCAGTCCCAATTATTGTTTATTAATGAGGTTTTTCGTCCTGGCTAGTCCAGTTTTTGTCCGCTGAGAAATGTGCGTTGAAGACAATGACGAGTATTTCCGCCGCAAGAAAGAAAAGAAAAGATCTTGGACCCCTGCCGACGTGGACGCGATGTTTAACCTTGACAAGCGGCAGACATTCTTGCGCGCGCTGTTTGTGATTGGACGGCAGATTGCGAGGCGGCGGCGGCGGGAAGAAGAAGAAGAAGAAGAAGAAGAAGAAGAAGAAGAAGAAGACGAAGGGAGGCCGCCGGCGCCGCGCATTCCGACGTCCGACAATCGTCCGCATCAATAAATAAAAAACAGACGGCGACCTTGAGAGAGCTGCACTCGCGCCAGCTGACGGTTTTGGAATTCATTTGGACTTGGAGACATTTATAGGACTTTGGGGGTCAGGTTCGCTGGGGGCGGGCTTTAAGACGTCAAATGCTGTCATTGATCCACTTTCTCTAAATATGTCTGGAAACGATCATTTATTTCTTATAAATAGAAATTGTTCTTCCGTCTGTCATGCCAGCTGTGTTGAGGAGCCTCATTTGGACAAAAGTAGGGCTTTGCCACTCGTGTCTTGTGGCATCTAGAGTCTACAAGATTATTCAAGTACTGCTTTGGTTTCAGAAGACCCGCCAAAGTTTTGACCACTGTTTTCCAAAACAAAAGCCAATGTTGTGTAAATGTCTTATTTTGAAAAAACACAAAGTCTGAGAGGACTACAAAAATGGCAGCATCATTTCTCGTGAGAGGCTGAAATTGCGATCATTTGGACAATTGAAATAAAATATTTCAGAACGATTCTGTTATAATCGGATAATCAATTATTTGTCAATTAATCGTCAATTCTTTGTTGCATCACAGCTGAAATCTTGACATTATGAAAGCGATTCTTCTTCTTGAGTTAAATGAATCGACAACTATTTGAATATTCCAGTAATTGTTTGCAGACATTTTCTTCATTTCAAATGTTCCAAATCTTCTGATTTGAGCAAATCAACCGTCATTGTTGACTGATTTCTGTCATCGTTCATGAAAGAAGACAGACGATTATCTGGTGTGTTTTGCAAACATCTCTTTTTTTCTTTCAAAAACAATGATCGAACCGGTAACATCGTACAACAGCAATCCTGTTGTAATACACTTGATGCAAAATTTAAACCAATCCGATTAGTCAAGTTATCGATTGAATAATCGATAGATTAATCCATTCTAAAAATATTCGATAGTGACAGCTAGAGCTGGCAAAATTAATTGATTACCAAATGAATCGACGACTATCTCAATAATCGAGTAATTGTTTGGAGACATTTTTTTTTATTTCAAATTGTCCAAATCCTCTGATGTCATCATATCTCTTTGACTGCCAGACGTTTTCAGAAAAGGGATGCCGTGGGTGCCAGCCGATTTTAAGCATTTTGACTGATCTTTCAAGGTCCATAGAAAATTATGTGTTTGGACTATGGAAACACACATACTACCAAATGAAAGATTGGACTCTCATCTTCCATCAGAAAAAAAAAAGTTTGTTTCTACCTTATTCCGTTTTTGAGTAATCAACAATAGAAAATGGTTATTTCACCTGTTTTGAAAAAAACGTCTTTTAACGTCTTTGGCACTCCTCCATAGGATTTTACGAAACGTTATTTAACGTTTTTGGCAGTCAAAGAGATATCAACAGTAATTGCTTGATTGATTGATTTCTGTCGTCCGATTATCTTCTGCGTTTAATCAAAACATTTGCAAACATCTGCTTTCACTTTGGAAACAACAATCTACCTTTTGTTTTATTTATTTTTTACTATATGGATGATAAGTACAAAATAAACACCAATCACTGGTTAATAAACAATAATGGGGGGGGTTGCTTTTGTAATACAGTTTAATGCAAAATAAAAATGAATCCGATTTGTCGATTAATTGATTGAATAATAGATGTAAAAAAATATTTGATAGTGACAGCACTAGTTGGAACCCGAGTCAGCAAATACGAAGAGAAAAGCAGCGGCTCTATAACCGAACCCTGCGGAACCCCATAAGACACACATACTGTAGTCATGTTTACCAAATGGGATCAAAACCAATCCAAAGCGCCGCCACTTATTCCCGCACGTTTAAACTCGATTTGTTTTTCTTTTCTTGGTGTGACCCGAGTGCGGCAACTCCGCGGTGGTCCATCTCCTTACCGGTCTTGTGGCGCTGCTGGTGCAGACGCAGGTGTTGCTGGTGCGCTGCCATGTGGACGTGCTGGGCCAGAACCTGGGCCAGGCGCCCGCGGGCCGCCGCCGCCGCACCGCTGCCGCCGGACGAGGACGAGGAGGCGGTGGACGAGTTGGTCGTGACGGCGGGCGAGCCGGCGCCACCCGTCCAGTTGGTGCCGCCCTCCAGGCTGGAGGAGGTTCCCGCCACGCCCGCATTTCCTCCTCCGTCCTCCTCTTCCTCGCCTTCTCCCTCCTCCTCCTCGGAACCCGAGGACGTATCTGAGAGCAAATGCAGACGTTTGGACTTTGGAAATATAGACGGCAAATACAAATACTTCAATTTTGTTTCATCCAAAAGGAACGTGCATAATTATAGTCTTTCAAAGAATTGTATTTGTCTCCATATTTTTTAGGTTTAAACATTTTCTTGTTTTGCACCAAAAACCAAATGGTCGCCCTAATCCTGATTTCAATTATTACCAAATTAATTGTGATGAATATTTTCTTCATAATCGAGCAGCCCTAGACCAGGTGTAACAGGACACGTGAACCCTCCTGACACTTTAACCCGGGGGTTAAAGCGTCCTAGGACAGATTAATCACTGGGAATTAAAGTGTCCAAGGACAGATTAATCACCGGGAATTAAAGTGTCCTAGGACAGAGTAATCCCCGGATTAAAGCGTCCTAGGACAGATTAATCACCGGGAATTAAAGTGTCCTAGGACAGAGTAATCCTCGGGGGTTAAAGTGTCCTAGAACAAATTAATCCCCGGATTAAAGAGTCCTAGGACAGATTCTACCCCTCTAGGATGGATTAACCCTTCCAATATTCAGCAATTAATTATCTGCTATATTGAATTTTTTTCCAAAAATATCCTTTTTTTGCACCTCTGGAGACATTCTACAGATGTTCTTTTTGTAATTGTATGTTTCTATAAACTATGACCTTCAAGTAATGTGATTGATATGGTTTCCCAACGTTTGTTAGGGTTCGCTTTAAAAAAGCCCGGACTTGACCTTTAAGGCGGCGCTTTGTGGGCTACCTGGCGGCGTGTACGCGTCCACGCAGTTGTGCACCAGCAGGGAGCGCCGCTTGGACGGCATGGGGACGGCCATCTTCCTCTCCCGTTGTTTGGCCAGCGCCGCCTGCACCGCCTCGCTGTGGATGTCTGAGCGCGCAAAAGACGCACAAACCCGTTAACGATGGACGGACAACTGATCCGATCCGGGCGGGGCGGGCGGGCGACCAATCCCGATTTGAACGGGAACAAAAGAAGTGGCTTCTATTTGGCGACTTTATGGCAAAAGGATTTTGCGGCGTGCGGTCGCCTCCTCACCTGAGCGGTAGCGTTCGTCCCGAGAACCCGACAAACGTCTGCGGTGGTGGCGGGACGCCGAGGACGGCGAGGACGGCGAGGACGCCGAGGACGGCGAGGTCGGCGTGGCCAGCGGCGCTCTCCTCTCCTGCCCCCCCGACGCGTCCGCAGCTGCACACAAAATACAACTTTGCCACATTTAACCATTTTTGTTCAGATCTTACCGATTAATCGGTTGGCTAACTCGTTAAAAAAAATGTTGCGTCCTTATAAGGCTTATAATTATCGTAACATTTATGCTAATTCCATTAGCTTGTCTATGGCGTTTCACATTATATGTTAGCGGTAAGATAACATCATTTGGTTCGGTAAATGATTTGGTTGTGTTGAATGTTTTGATGTTTTAATATGTGATGCGCAGGTACAAAAATTAATGATCAATTAAGGAGGGCAATTATTTTGTTCACCAATCGTTTAGAAACCTTGTTTAACTTAAAATTGTGCAAATCCTTTAAATTTCAGCCACTCACCAGGAAATATTCCCCCATTTTTATATTCCTCCATGAAAGCAGACTAAAAAGCTTGGTGTGGTTTTTTTTTGTTTTTAATGCACAATTTTCAAAAATCAGTTTTTGTTTTTTACTTTATTTTTACCGATTTTTCAATGGATGTTCCGGGCCAAGCCGGTAATTGAATCATCTTCAATTTATGTTGTATGACAATTTGCAAATATTGTCTTGTTTTGAAATGCAAGGATGGAAAATACAAAACATTGATTTTATTCGATTCATCCATTAGGAAAAAAAATGGAAAAATGAACAAGAAATGCATCAATTCTAAACATCATGCTTCGTTGCAGCCCTCACGCAATGTTGTTGTTTTTAAAGTAAACGTCAACAAGGAGAAATCAAAAGCTTGAAGCGAGCACACTTGGCTTCTTTGGAGCACAGAAACATTTTTAAATGCGTCATCATCTTAAAAAACAACAACAACAACAAAACATGAGCGTGTTGAACACGTTTGAATGTGCTTCGCGCATGCGGGAGGCGCAGCCGTGCTTACCTTGTGGTAAAAAGGCTCCAATCAGCTGAGACCTTTTCTTCTCGTAACCTTTCTGCGTGATGTCACCTGACAAGAAGACGGAAAAGAGGACGTTGGTCATCAGTCAGAATGAATGATTCATCGACAAGTCATTGATTAGTAAATTCATCGACAACTATTTTAATAATCCAGTCATGGTTTTTGAATTGATTTCAGCATATCAACAGTCATTGTTGACGGATTTTCGTAGTCATTCATGAAAGAAAACGGATTGTCTTTTGTGTTTAACGCTGAACCGATTACGTAGTACAACATCAATCCACCGCTTTTTTCTTAATCACTATTTAAATACATATATAGTATGAAATAAGCATCAATCGCTGGTTCATAAATAGTCCTTAAGAGAGAAAATGCTTTTATAATACAATTTAATGCAAAATTGAAAATAATTCAATGAGTCGATTAATCGATTCTAAAAATATTGGATAGTGACAGCACTAATCATGGATGTAAAAAGTTGCTGAGTCAGCACGAGTTGCTCCAATCAGCCGACGTTTGTCTTATCCGCTGGAGGGGGGCGGGGCTTACATTTGTCTTGTCCGCTGGAGGGGGGCGGGGCTTCCCGTCATTCCCAATTTAAACGTGTCGCTTTTTAATCAAAGTGGGCGGACGCCAGCCGGACGAGTCCTCAAAGCCAAAAGGAGGAAGTGGAAAGACGTGACAACCTGACAGGATTTCTTCCCAACCAAAAAGAAGAAGAGAAAAAACTGACTTTTGCACGGACGACTTGACAAATCCGACTTAAGCAGACGCGCGCCGCTCGGATCAGCAAAAGCACGACAGGACGCAACCAACCGCTGCACATCTTGACGTGCGCGCGCGTGCGTGTGCGTGCGTGCGTGCGTGGGCTGACAGATTAATTGGAATTGGACAAAGACAAAAGACAGTCTGTCATTGAAAGTGACACTCAAATGATCCGATTGGACGCTCGTTCTCCCAAAAAATAGTTTTGTGTGCCGGGATGCGCCCGCGATGACGTCACGGCCATCGCGGCACAATCGCTGACGACAACGCGAGCATCGAGACAAGAACGCCATCTACAAAAGAATATTCTCATCTAGAATGAACAAAAACAAGTTTTATCTGGAACAGCACAACAGAAGACAAACATCTAGAAAAAGCAACAGTCGTCTACATTGTAAGACAAGAAGGAGTACAAGACTCTAGAACCTACAAGAAAACCCCCAGAACAAAAACAATCATCTAGATTACAATGCAATCATCAAAATAACGGAAAACAAACACCTCGAATAGAACACAATTATCCGGAACACAGCAATCTACAGCAAAAAAAAAACGTTTAGAAAGGAACACAAACGTCTAGAACAGAAGAAAAAGAAGGGGGAAAAAAGATAATCCAGACTGAAAAACAGTCACCAAGAACAGAACACAATTGTCTACAAATAGAACCCAACAATCTAGAACAATAGTCAGTCATCTAGAATAGAACATCATCGTAAGAGCACAAACATCTAGAACAGAAGGCAGTCGTCTTAGACAAGGAAGAAAAAGCAACCATCTAGATTAGAACAGAACCATCTAGAATGGAAAACAATCACCTGGAATAGAACGCAATTGTCTACAATAGAACCCAACAATCTAGGACAAAAAGTCATCTAGAGTAGAAGACAAGTGTGTATAAATGAGGACAAACATCTAGAAAAGAAGTCGTGCTGGCAACATTGAATATTTGTAGAATTGATGGAATCGCTCTAGAACAAGAGAATCATCTCAAAGCGAAGACCATCGTCATCATCAATCGGAGAATAAAATCATCTGCAAGAGCAGAACCGATCATCTCCAGTCGTCTCGCGATGGCCTTCATCTTGTCCACTTTTCAACTGAGTGGAGAGTTTCCAGTTTTTGTCAGAAAAAAAAACCCCAACTGTAAACTGAAGTCACTCATCGAGAGTGTCGGGAAGTCATCGAGAATCAAAGCCGGATTGAACGCCACGCAACGAGTCACCTGCTAACCCAAATGCTAAATTGAGGAGCAGGACACGAGTGTCCACAAGGGGGCGCCGCCAGCAGAACCTTGGTGACTTTTTCCACACGACCCTTTTCAAATGCTCAGCGGCTTTGCGTATGTGTGTGCGTGAAGCTGCAAGACCAAATAGAGGCAGCCGGCCGGCACCGGGCTGTGGGAACCAGAACCCAGCAGGGACAAAGGCGGGACCGGCGGGAAAAGAAAAGAAAAAAGAAGAAGAGGAGGAGGACGGAGAACAGGAGGAGGTGGCGAAATGGAGACAGCGGATTTTCTTGCTTGATGCCGCCAGGAAGTACGAGAGGGAACAAGAAGAAGAAAGGAATCGGCTCGGGACAAAAAAAAGAAAGATTTGCAATGCTAGCTCAAGTCGAGCGCGGAACCTCAAACTCAAAAACGAAACTATGCAGTCCGACCCTCGCCGTATTCTAGCGGAATTTCCTTCCAAATATGCAGCATTACAAACGCAATAAACACGCGACGAGCACGAGCTGCAGCCAAGACACAACCCACAGTCGGCACATAAAGCGCCACCCACGGCACTCACCAGGACAGAACCAGCCTTTAACTCATTTGCTCCCAAAAACATACAAATACCTTCGATTTTAAATATTGCCATGCTCCCAAAGACCTTTAAAATAATAATAATAATAATAATAATAATAATAATGATGCTAGCGCATACAGAAAGAAGGCGCGATGCAGCCTCGGAACTGAAGAGAACAGTTATTACAAAAACGGCCAGCAGGTGGCAGCAGAGCAAGAGATCAGCCAGCGGCAACAACACCTCAAAGTGGAAGCTTGCAAATACAGCTGTGATGTTAACAAACGGCGCCCCCGTGTGGTCGACAACTGCGTGCTGGTTATCCCTGCGAATGCTAACAAGTGACAACGAAGTGCCTCCGCCGGTCAGTCCGTAGAACACAATCTCGTGGGGGGCCTTGCCAGATCGGTCCAAATTCAGTAAGACGAGAGTCGGGAGCGAAGGGGGTTGCTTCAGTGAAAATGGCTACCAGTCAATGAGTTCAAAGTTGCACGCATTCAAAGTTGCAGATATGACAGTGTAGAATGTGAAGATGGCAACTATGGTTGGCCCAAAATAATTTTGCAGCGCTTTGAGGCAGGGATTAAAAACCGCAAATTTTGGATTGGACAAAAATATATATTTTGATAAAACGGTGATAAACATTCATATTTTTTTCCAACAAAAACAGGCTTTACGGTAAATGGTGGGGGAAAAAATATTTTTCTTAGGGTTAGAATTTTTTTTTTGCGAATTTGTGATTGCCGAACAGCAAAAATGCGTGGACTGTTGTTGCAAGTTGCAACCACTAGATGGCAGACATGGCTTAGTTGACTTTTGTGTGAATGGTCATTTTAAGCATGAGAGCAAAAAAGAATAGAAATGCCAGCATGTTGTATTGAGGAATGTATTTTTTTTTTGAACACACACAAAAAACGTATGCATGCATTTTGTCCATATTTAATTTTTTTGTCATACAAGCCACTGATGAAAAAATGTATTGAAGCTTTGAAGTTGCCCATTCTTGCTTTTAAACAAAAAGTCAGTTGAGGAGTTGGATGGACTATTTATTTTTCAAAAGGAAATTCAGGAAGTCCGGCAAACGCAGCTTATCAAAAACAAAATCAATACACAAATAGTAATAAGCGGGGCTCTGCTATTCACGCACGCACGCACGCGCGCGCGCGCACACGCCTGAGGGAGCAGCAGGTGTTTACATCAGCCACATGTTGAGTCAGCTTTGGAACGCCGACAGGAGACGTTGCTTTCAACCGTCACTTCACTGACACGCAGACCAAAAGAAAAGAAAGAAAGAAAAAGAAAAAAAGTTGAGATGCTTTTCATGCCTCCACTGAAGAAGCAGCAAAACCAGTTTGTCATTTTCCTGCACATTTTGTCTTGTCCATTTTCCTTTGTAAATAAAGTTTTAAAGGGAAAAAAGTCCTTCTTCCGTTCTCATCTTCTCTTCTCAGTTTTTCTCCCTTTGCAACAGTTGACGTCTACCTGTAATTTCTGTTTCACCAGTAGGAGGAGCTGTTGTTTCACTTATTCGAATTGAAAGTTGAATATGGTGCGCAACTTATTTTTTTTATGCGCATTGTTTTTATTTTCCTATTATCTTTGTGTAATTTGTAGGACTATATTGTTAATAATGATTAGTGGCTATTTGGGAGTTAGCGTGCGGGCGGAGTGCCAAAGACGTTAAAAGACGTATGTTTCAAAACAGAGGTGAAACTAACCATTTTCTATTGTTGATTACTGAAAAACGGAATAAGGTAGAAACAAACTTTTTTTTTTCTGATGAAAGATGAGAGTCCAATCTTTCATTTGGTAGTATGTGTGTTTCCATAGTCCAAACACAACATTTTCTGTGGACCTTGAAAGATCAGTCAAAATGCTTAAATCGGCTGGCACTGGCGACAACCCTTTTCTGAAAACGTCTGGCAGTCAAAGAGTTAGGTTAGCCCGCGAGCTAACGGTTAGCCCGCGAGCTAACGGCTATTAGGTTAGCCCACGAGCTAACGGCTATTAGGTTAGCCCGCGAGCTAACGGTTAGCTTGCATGCTAACCGAACTTCCCCAAAAAGCAAAAGAGAGAAGACAAGCCGCGTTGATCGGACGTTTCGTTTCTCAGCTGGCCAGCAGCTCGTTTAGGAAACACTTTTTGTTTTACAACTTGAAAACAAAGAGAAGTCAAAGATGAACATTGAACATTTCAGTTATATTTATTTTGGGGGAAACTTATTTACTGTAGTCAATTGTAATAAGACATTTGTTTTCATTGAACTTCATAAGACATCATGCTGAGCCTCGTTGTTGTCTGTTTTTTAAGATCTAAAAACACTTTAACATGTTGCAAATCACAAAAGCTGTTTAATAAACATGTGATGAAAAGTATTTAAGAAGTCATGTGCTGGACTTTTTATTATTATTGCACATTTTGACACCAATTTTTTATCGGCTTCACTTATCGGTTATCGGCCTCCCTGATTGCCGAGAATCGGTATCGGCCCTGAAAAAAAAGCAGCTCAGTCGATCTCTATGCTAAAGTAAAGCTAATGAAGTCACATAGGCAGCCCTGTTTGTTCCTTAGCAGGCCAAAGTGAGATGCATATGTTTTATTCCTATTTTACGTCGATGTCCTCCTCTTCCTGCTCCTTCTTACCGAGCCGGCTCCTTTCAGGACACACATTCGAAAAAAGAGAATTGTTGAAGAAATGTAAGATTACAAATTGAATTATTGACCAACTTAAAAAAAAATGGCTTCAATTGGTAACACACAATTTAATTAAGTTCATCCAAAGTGAATATATTAAGTTGAATGAACTTATGATTAATTCAACTTAATATATTCACTTTGGATGAACTTTATTTAAATGTGTGTTACCAACTGAAGCCATTTTTTAAAGTTGCTTCAACAATTCTCTTTTTAGAGCGTTCTCGACGGAAGCCAATTGCAAGCGCGCGTGTGTTTCCATCGCAGACTTGTCCCGAGGGTGTTGTGGGGACGGACGTCTCCCCTGAAGTCCGCAAATAGACGGCAAGAGTTGCGCTGCGGGTTCACTTTTGATTTCGTTCCCTTCCTTTTTCCGTGGCAGTACTAAAGTGCAGTTGGTGCGAGGCAAGCAGGAAGTGAAGAAGCGGCACAATCAACCGGCACCTTTTCAAACCTCATCGGTCAACACTTGGATCTGCACTTCATCGGTTCCGGGGTCAAACCCTCGGCAACTCAATTGAGATGCGCGCACACTCACACGCATTTGTTGTTGATATTTTAAGCGTGCTCGGTGTCGGATGCCACTTTGACCACTGACCCACTTTCAGCACACACGCACAAACTTTTCTTCTTGCTTCCTGGACCTGTCCAGAGGTGGCAAATCCAGGTCCAGAAAGTCAAAACCCTGCCACAGTTTGGCTTTAGCCCCTGATGCTAGCTAGCTAGCTAGCTCCCTGAAAGGTAAACAAGCACCATGAGAGCTAGCTCAGGAGCTAGCTAGCTTCAGGGGCTAAAGCCAAACTGTGGCAGGGTTTTGACTTTCTGGACCTGGATTTGCCACCTCTGGAGCTGTTCCAAAACTTTTGATCACATTTTAATTTTTTGTGTGTGTGTGTGTGTATGCGTGTAAATGTACATGCATGTGTGTATGTGTGGACGTGTATGAGCGTATTTGTGTGTTTGGGATTATGAAAATAATAATCACATTTATTCTGATTGCTATTTAAATTACAATTAATAAAACAATTATTGATTGATTTCAAAAATGAAATCATTTTAAAAAACACATTTGCGGCAACCTGGAAGTGCGGTTGCTATGCTGTGTGATTCGAGTTGATCCGGGGCCGATGCTAACCACAATTGTTAACCGTTTAGCATAGGCTCGTTTTGTTGGTGGTCTTTATATCCACTAAATTCAACTCACATTCAAACTTAGTAAACTTATTTAAAAAAAATTGGAATCAATTATTGTCGATTTTTAAAAAAAGTTGTTAGCGACGCTCTGCACAATCATCGTTTTGTTTTTTTTGTCCGATGATAACACTTTTGAAAGCAAAATGTAAATCGCAAATTGGGATGAACTGGCCAGCGGGTACGGGGGTGCGCGTGGACGTGCGGAGTTGCGCACGTGTGCGTCGCAGGATGTGTGCGTCCTGACCCCCGTTGCCCTTTTGACAACTTCCTGTTTCGCACTTCTGCCAAGACAAGAAAATGTGGACAAAAGTATTGGGACACATGCGAGAGCTGGTTGCCGTCCAGCCCGGATGAACAGGAAGTAGTCGCGCTGCAGCAGGAAATCAACAGGAAGTGATGATTTTAGTTTTAGTATTAGTTTTTGGGGGTTCAATTTGGTATATTATTAAAAACAATATGGGTTTTTAAATGGAATGGATTATTAGTTCAATATTAGCTGGTGCTAAGGATTACACATCGTCACGTTCAATTCTGCCCTGAAGGTTCATGAAATTGATTGCCAAAGATAAAAACATTTCCACTCATTTACATTTGGTGCTAAATCATATCAGCTATATATATATATATATATATATATATATATATATATATAAGCCATGGCTTCTACCCGTCAGCCCTTTTTTCGGATGTCAATGTTGCAAATTATATGATGTGATCAACGTAACTTGTAAAAATGTGTACGAAATGGGGAATTTTATATATATATATATATATATATATATATATATATATATCTCGTTTTGTTTTTTTTTTCCGGGATTTTGTTACCCATTTCTCCACGTTTTTCCCCAAAAAAACATGCAATGAATGTTTATCAGCGTGTTTTCAAGAATTGTTTGGATTTGGAGAAAAACAAGTTTTTTTATTATTATCATTATTATTAATTAAGGGGCCACTCAGAGTGTGATTGGAGGCTGCTTGCAGTCCGCAGTATGATATATGATATTATTATAGACATTTGTTTTAATCAATAGACAATACTGCCTTTTTTTGTGTTTGAGACGATCTCAAGTCTCTGTTGGAGTGTAAATCAAGTTTATGTTGAGGTGTCTATTTAGTTACTATGTAAGCGTGTGGAAGATGACTTTCCAATTGGGTGAAATCGTGTTGTTTTTGGAGTTTCCTGTGTTTTGATTGGCCGAGCGAGAGACGACTTCCTGCCCTTCTCCTTCTTTCTTGTCGTCTTTTGTTTTCTTTGGCCGTCCTGACTCTCCTATTTTTGTCTTTTGCTAATTCTCTCCCCCTCTCTCTCTTTCCCTTCACTGGCATCCCCCCCCCCACCCCCCTATCCTTCTCTTCACGCCGTCTCCATTTATGGGCACGCCAACAACACGGGGAGACAAAAGTATTGGGACACCGACAGGAGATGAACATTTGGACGCGTGCAAGAAGTGAAGAAAAGAAACAATGATTAAAGATGTGGGCCGTCTTCAAAGGAAGTAAGAAGTGAAGAAAATGTGTTTGGACAAAAGTATTGGGACACCTACAAGAGGTGAAGATGGAAGAAAAGATGACAAATATTTGCTATACGTAAGGCAAGTGACATCAAAACTAGGGATTTTTGACACCCTTTTTTTTGGGGACCGATGCAATATTTAAATCTTCAGTACTCACCGATACGGATACCAAGTGCCGATACCATTTCGTACTTATGATACATAACCCCCCCCCAAAAAAAACTATTTTAAATGACATATACCGTATTTTTCACACTATAAGGCCATCGGATTATAAGGCGCACCTTCAATGAATGGCCTCTTTAAAAACATTCAATTATATACCGTATTTTCCGCACATAAGGCGCACCTAAAAGCCTTTCATTTTCTCAAAAAGCGACAGTTCGCCTTATAATCCTTATAGTGCGAAAAATACGGTATATTTTTTACAATTTGCTCATAAAAGTCATTTTGCATAGAGCACACAATAAAATTATTTTTTTTAATCGATAAATAAAATGAAACAAATAATCCAGTAGCCAGAAAAAAAAAGTCCCAATCAAAAGATGTGCTTGTACAACTTTTGAAGGAATTCAGTGAAGTGCAAAGAATTCAATTCAATACAATTTGGCTTCAAGTCATTTAGTAATTTCCGCCATGTTGAGAATTTCTCAAGCTGTTTAGTGTGTGTTTAATGATATCTTGTTTTGAAATCCATGCTCTTAATTTGGAAGGCTGCTCTGTTTTCCGTTTCCTGTTTTCACATTCTCCATTCATTACAAATATCATGTCGTATGTATGAGAGCGAAAATTAGCGTCTGCGAGGACGTAACAGCATCGTTCTATTTTTAGCACCACAGCTTCAACTACGCAAACGAGGCAATTAAAAGTTACGTGAGCTACCAACACATAACACACATTGAACCACAAAAGTATTGGGACACCTCCAGAAAGTTTCAAGAAAAGAGTTCCTGGAAGAGAAACGTGGCAGACGTGGATTTGTTTTTCTTTTCTAAGAACTCTCCTCTGCCAAGATGAAGCTCTGCATCATTTCCTAATCAAATCAAATCAAATCAATTTAAGTGAGGCTGCTGGTGTGTGCGTGTCTCATTCATTCATTTAGCAGAGTGGAGTGTCAAGCAAGCTGGGACGCGGCCGAGCGCAGTCGGCGTCATGGAGAAAAGGAGCTTTGTGAGCTCATTTGGCAGCACAGAGCATGAGTGCGTCGCTCCAAAGATAACAAAGCTCTCCAGTGAGGGAATAATGCATGCGCCCGCCAGTGGCCCACATTGTTTCCGGATTGTCTCATGTCATTGAGGAAGAAAATCAGAAACATACATCAGAACGCCTGCTGACACTCTCAATCTCTAGCAATTAAGTATCAAAGCTAGCTGATGCTAACATATAACACGAAGCACCATCGCTGGGCTAATGGAAATTAGCATCGGCGTAACCTGTTCGGGGACCGCTCGTCGAGCAATATATACGACTGTGGCAGGAAAATCAGGTTGGCGAAATTGTGGATGCTGCACGTCCCCCAGTAGCTCGGTGCTGCCTAGGCATGTTGTGGCGCAACATGGTACTACACCAAAGGCACCTAATGTTAGAATAAATGTTCATAAAATAGATAGAATCTTAATTGTCATTGTAACATGTACAACAAAGATTCGTGCCAAACCAGTCAGTGCTAAAACATTCAAGTCCTATAAAACTATAAAAGACATTTTTTTAAAGAAACACTTGAAATATAAAACCAAGTAAAATAAGCACATAGTGCCATCTCGCAGTAGCAACCAGTGTTACCTTGTAGAGTTGTTTACTGCCGTTATTGCTGTGGGATAAAAACTATGCCATATTTACTTCCTCTCTAGTTATCCCATATTTACTCTAGGGCTAGGTTAAACGATTATTTTTGCAATCGATTCATCTAGAAAATAGTTTTTCGATGCATCAATTCATTTTTAAATTGGATTCGATTTCGATTGGATTATCTCTCCATAATTTGAGCTATAGAGCAATTAATGCTAATTTATCACCATGAATAAAACACAAATGTCTTCTTTCCGATATATTTTTTATTCAAGTTAAAAAATGAATTTTATCGAACGATAGAATCGCGTACATGATGACATACACGTGACATCAATGCCACACCATCGCACTTCTATTCATAGCGTCGCACTCCATCCAAAGTCCGCCACGTGCGTGTGCGTGTGTGTGTGTGTGTGTGTGTGTGTGTGTGTGCATATTCGGAGGAGTGGATTAATTCCACTTGACTGGCAACAGCACGGTGGCCTAGTGGCCATCACGTCTGCCTCACAGTTGTGACGGCCTTCCTGTGCGGACTTTGTGGCTTGTTATCGTTTTCTGGGGCTTCTCCCCAAAATCCAAGACTGCAAATTGGGAATGCTTGAAACGTTGGTCCAAATGTGCTCTGCTGGGGTAACACCCCGGACTGGTCGCCAAAAGTTGGCAGCGATAGGCTTCGGTTCACCTGTTAGCTTCATAAGCGCGATATAAATGAAGTTGCGTTTAGCAAGGAGATGAGGAGGGAGAGGAGGAAAGGAGGAAGGAAGAAAGGAAAGAATGTATGGAAGCAAATGAGGAAGGAAAGAATAAAGAGGGAAGAAGGAAATGGAGGCAGAAAGGAAAGAAAGGACACAAAGAAGGAAAGATGGATGGTGTAAAAGAAGAAAAGAAAAGGGAGTTAAAGAAGGAAAGAAGACAGTGGAGGAAGGAAGAAGGGAAGAATGTATGGAAGGCAATAAAGAAGGAACAAAGAGTGAAGAAGGGAATGAAGGCAGAAAGGAAAGAAGGAAAGACACAAAGAAGGAAAGAAAGGAGTTAAAATGAGGAAAGACAGTGAAGGAAGGAAGGAAAATTGTATGGAAGGCAATGAGGAAAGAAGGAACAAATAGGGAAGAAGGGAATAGAGGCAGAAAGCAAAGAAAGAAGGAAGGAAGGAAGGAAAAACAGAGAGGAAGGAAGGACGGGAGGAAGGAAGGGTAAGAGGAAAGTCCGTAAGTGAAGGAAGGATGTATGGAAGGCAAGGAGGAAGACAGGAACAAAGAGAATGGGGGCAGAAAGGAAGAACACAAAGAAGAAAAGATTGATGGTATTATGGAAGAAAAGAAAAAGGGAGTAAAAAGGAAGAAAGATGACTGTGAAGGAATGGAAGCAAGGAGGAAAGGTAAGGCAGGAAGGAAGACAAAGAAAGTAAGGAAAAGATGGAGGAAGAAAAAGAAGGAAGCGATGGAAAGATTGAAAGAAGGATGGATGGAGCAAAGATACATAGAAAGACAAGTCAAGGAAGGAAGGAAGGAAGGAAGGAAGGAAAAGTGACTAAAGCAGGAAAGAAGACAGTCAAAGGAAGGAAGGAAGAATGGGAGGAAGGAGAGAAGGAAGGGAAGAATGAAGGCAGCATGTGAAAGAAAGAACTTCTGAGCACATCTGAGAAAAGTGTCACGTGTGCGCATTGCGTTAATGAGCAAAACAGCTTGCTAGCTCATTAGCTTGCTAATTAGCTTGCTAATGAGCGCCGAGTGTTGACGAGTCAGCAAAAGCGCAAAAACCCAAAAGAGCAACAGGCTGCCTTCGTGACTTGCAACGTGCACGATGGCATCACTTTTGTCATCAACGCGAGTCGGCAGCAAACGCAGAAACACAAAAAGCGCAAAAGACGTTTTCTTCGTCAAGAATCGAGAAAATCCATCATTTGACATCAGAGGGATCGAATTGGACGTGATGATGTCACAACACCACCGCGTCACCTGACATGACCTGTGTGTGTGTGTGTGGTCTTGTTTTTGTTACAAAGTGGGGGCCAACATCCCGGGATTTCAGAGTTGTGGGGCCCACCCGTCCATGTGGGGCCATTTTGCTGGGCCCCACAAGTTCAGACCTCTTTTTGAGGACTTGGTTTTAGACTTTAGGTTTGAATTGGGTTATGGTTGAGGTTAGGGTCAGGAATAGAAGTAGGCAATCATTTTGGACGGTTGGGGTTAGGGGGAGGGGCTAGCAAATGCATCATGTCAAATAGTGTGCTTGCGTCATGTGGGCCTGGTGAAGGCATGTACACTTGTCAGACCGTCAGCTGTGTCCAAAGGTCAGCATCAACACACACACACACACACACACACACACACACACACACACTTATGCAGACACACACACACACACACGCACGCACGCACACACAGTCCCACCTGACTATCCAAGTAGGGACTTGTCATTGAATTATTATAGCAATACATTATTTTATAAGAAAGTGACCCCAAAAGTGGCCTAAAATCAACAGGAAGTGACCCAATAGTGTCCTATAATCAACAGGAAGTGACTTGATTTCAACAGGAAGGGACCTGGAAGTGGCTTAAAATCAACAGGAAGTGACCCAATAGTGTCCTAAAATCAACAGGAAGTGACTTGATTTTAACAGGAAGGGACCTGGAAGTGGCTTAAAATCAACAGGAAGTGACTTGATTTTAACAGGAAGGGACCTGGAAGTGGCTTAAAATCAACAGGAAGTGACCCAATAGTGTCCTAAAATCAACAGGAAGTGACTTGATTTTAACAGGAAGTGACCCGGAAGTGGCCTAAAATCAACAGGAAGTGGCCTGTTGCAATAGAAAGTAACCCGGAAGTGGCTTAAAATCAACCGGAAGTGACTTAAAATCAACAGGAAGTGACCTGATTTCAACAGGAAGTAACCCGGAAGTGGCCTAAAATCAACAGGAAGTGGCCTGTTGCAATAGAAAGTAAGCCGGAAGTGGCTTAAAATCAACCGGAAGTGACCTGGAAGTGGCTTAAAATCAACAGGAAGTGACCTGATTTCAACAGGGAGTGACCCGGAAGTGGCTTAAAATCAACAGGAAGAGACCTGATTTCAGCAGGAAGTGACCCAGAAGTGACTTGATTCCCACAGGAAGTGGCCTAAAATCAGCTACTACTCCTTCTGCAAGTACTACTGCAAGAGTCAGCAGTCCCATTCAAAATTTCTGCGGGAATCTTTCTAACCGGTCCTGGAGAGCTCCTATCCAGCCTGCTTTCCACGTTTCCCTCTTACAGTGCAGCTGAATCTAATGATCAGCTCATCAGCACACTTTGCAGAAGCCCGATAACGCTCCTGATCATGAATCAGGAGCTCTCGAAGACCCAACTTGGCCACCCCTGCCTTACCCTAACCTCAACCGTAACCCAGTTCAACCCTAAAATCTCAAATCTCAAACGCACACCGACGACACACAGATGTCGGCGGGGCCTGAAGCGAGGCATCTGTCGCTGGTCATCACTGAGCACATTCCTGCTACTCAGAGTACAAAAATATGCAAACTGATGCCTTCGCGCCCACACACACACACACACACACACACACACACACACACACACATTCTTTGCCTTCCATACAAAAAGAGAAAGCAGACGTCTCCCTCGCTGGAGCCTCAACAACACACTTGCGTGCGCGTAACTACATACATCCAAGACTGTACATGCGAAACGTACCTAATCGAGTGTCCTTTGTTGCTATTCAACGAGCGAGCGTGTGTTTGAAGTGAGCGCCGATCACATGGCGGCGGCTCGTTTCGGCCCGGAGGCGATCATGAGCCTGTTTGTCCGTTCGCCAGCGACAAACAGGCAATTTGCACTTTGGCGTGTGACACGCGTGTGATGTGCGTGTGCTAACTTTAGCATGTGATAGCACTGTTCAAAAGTTGATTGGTCGCCCAAGTCGGCCTGTCGCGGATAAGAAATGGCGAAAGGGTCCTCAACTCGTTGGCACGTTTCACAACTTTTAACGACGCTCGTCCCGACTTTGCCACTCGTCAGCGGACGCGCTCGATTGCATGAATGCTTTCGTTTGAATGAAAAGTAGAAATGGACTCGTTGATGAAAAAGATCCCGGAAATGAAGACGATCTCCGTTTGACGATCCGCGTTGTCCGTTTGGACGACGACGTTCGCTTCTGCGCCAAACAAAGCGGCGTGCGTCCTTCTACTCACTTTTGTGCTGATCGGACACATGACGCTGGATTTGGACTTTTGGGATGCGAATGAAAAAAAAGAATGAATGAATGTTCATCGGCAAGATAAATTAAAAAAATTCAACATTGACAAAAACTTTATAAAGTTGCAAATTTGCCACTTAATAAATTTGTTTTTAAGTTTTTAAAGTGGCAAACTTGTGAGTTTTTTTTTCTCGGAATTTGGCCAAAAAGGTTTCCGAGACGAAGCTCAAGTCAGCTAAAAACATGTCGGCTAAAGACGCACTTGTTCCAATAATTGCTTCTTTTCAAACCATTTTTTCAAATATTTTGTGCTGCTGAGAAATGACGATCAAAACCCGAAGAAGGCTTTTTGTGGAGAAATCTCAAAATCGACATTTGGCTCCGAACCTTCCGTTTTTTCTCGCGCACCTCGTGGCTTTCTTTGTGCTTGCCTTTGAGCAAAGAGTGAGGAAGGTTTTGCTGGTAAATACGAAGAAAATATGATGAGGCGTCGCAAATTGTCAACAAAGAGCGCATTGATGGCGGGAGTCACGCGGGCGTCTCGCGCGGTGTCTCGCTCGCTGCTCGCCCGCGGCAACGGCTGCTTGCCGAGCATCCGCGCTCGTTTACTCGCGTCGTCATCATCATCATCATCATCATCATCATCATCATCATCATCAGGGCAATGAGTCCATTTGAGAACTTCAGAGGTGGCAAATGCCGGTCCAGAAAGTCAAAAGCCTGCCACAGTTTGGCTTTAGCCCCTGATGCTAGCTAGCTCCTTTGCAGGTAAACGAGCACCATGGGAGCTAGCTAGTGAAATAGCTAGCTAGCACCTAAACGTAAAAAGCCTGCCACAGTTTGGCTTTAGCCTCTGATGCTAGCGAGCTAGCTAGCTACCTCCTGAATGTAAAAACCCTGCCACATTTTGCCTTTAGCCTCTGATGCTAGCTAGCAAGCTAGCTCCCTAGCTGGTAAACAAGCACCATGGGCGCTAGCTAGCGAGCTAGCACCTGAAAGTAAAAACCCTGCCACAGTTTGGCTTTAGCCCCTCGTGCTAGCTAGCTAGCTAGCCTCCTAGCTAGCTCCCCGGGTGCTAGTCTACCTGCTAGGGAGCTAGCGAGCTAGCACGAGGGGCTAAAGCCAAACTGTGGCAGGGTTTTTACTTTCTGGACCTGGATTTGCACCTCTGGAGAAGTTTGGAAGTTGAAAACGATGCCAGTCTTTCTCTTCCTTTTTATTTTTTTATTTTTTTGGGGATCCAGTTGAAAGTGGCATGTTGCGGTTTTGGTTCTGTCGCAGCAGGCGGTCACGTCGTGCGCTTCTTCCCGTCAGCGCGAGCCGGGGATTGTTTCACTTGAGGACGTTAAATCTGCTGGACGGACTCCAAAGCGGAACGGCGAAGCAACTGGGTCAACGAGTCCCCGACTAAGCCCCGCCCACCGCTGTTGCCTTTGAAAAAAGTCAATCTGATGACTCAGTCATTACTCCTGGGGAAAGTAACGAGAAGAACCTTTACTTCCTCAAATGTTCAAGGCAACCCAGTGAGAGTACGAGAGCTTCTTCTCAAAATGTCAAGACGTTGATGAGTACGCCATTTTGAAAAAGTCTTCAAAAGTCACGTCTATCCGCTGTCTGAGTGTCCTTCGCCACATTCATAATCCTCCTACGAACCTCACAACAATCGGGATTGAAACAGGTGTGTGTGTTTAGCAGGAAAAGCTAACAAATGACATTTTTTCCACTTATTTGCTTCCAATACTTTGACTGTTTCCTTTATTGACCCCAATACTTTGATCCCTTTTTCACTCTTTCACTTCCTGTGTCCCAATACTTTTGTGCCAAACTGCATTTTCTTTATCTTTTCACTTCCTGTGTGTCCCAATACTTTTGTCCAAACTGCCATCACTGTGTTGAAACCATCAGGGCACAGAAAAGTCAGGAAACCAAACACACACGCAATGTTGGAGCCTTCCAAAATACCGCAAACGCCGTTTGAGCGCGACGAGCCAAAACGAACGCAATGAGAGGATTTTGGCTGAAATTGACGTTGGAGAAGATCAAACATTGAGAAAACGATCAATAATTGTCGCTTTAACATGATCGCCTTAATTTGGATGTTTTCATTTTGGCGATCCGATCAATTGATTACCATTTATTGGTCAGGTTATTACGTAACTTTTTGGATGTGATTAACTCAATGACTGGCAGCCATTCCCACTGAAGCAACCCCCTTTGCTCCCGGCTGTTTGACTGGATTTGGACCGATATGGCAAGGTCCGCAGAATATTGTGTTTGATTGCTATAAAAACATGGAAAGAAAAGTTTGAGTGTCTTCTTTCGTCAGGAAAAAATTAGATTTGTATCCGTTTCCGTTTTGCAGCAATTTTTGCATCATTCTTCACAAACGTGTTGAAAACGGTGGGAAAAGAGCTTTTTGCAACATGGCCCGTGTTGAGCTCTTATACTCTGCTGCCACCTGCTGGCCGTTTTTTGTAATAACTACCATTGCTTTAAGCCACCTCTACTACTTTAGGACACTGTAACCCTTTCAAATAGAACGTATTTATACGTTTTTGGGAGCAAAAGAGTGAAGTCATGATTAGATTGGCTAAAATAAAACACAAAGATGTGTGAAATTTGCTCCAAAAAAGATGTGACTAAGTAGGGATGGGACTTTTTTTAAATAAATAAAAAAAATGCTGTGAAATGGAAATCCTTGGTGAGAAAGTTTGAGAAGCTTAAAAGCAAGCGGCAAGAAAGGAAAAGAAAGAAAGAAAAAGAAAGGAAAACCCGTTTTGGTGAGAAATGGCAGCAATTTGCATTTTCGCATCCCATGCGTGGAGAAGCGACACCAGACAGACATGAGACGATGATGAAGATGATGAAGATGCAAACACTGAAATCTGAAACCGAAATCCCGCCGCTTCTCTCGGGGAATCTCGCACGCACGCACGGCAACAATAAATGTATTTGTGTCCGGGTTGGCAGCAACTATTTGGTGTGTTGCTCGCTTGACATCAGAAACTAAACAAAAAGAAACACCACATGTCCTGCAAAGCATCATGGGAGCAGGAAATTGGGAAGGAACTGGGGAAATTATATATAATTTAAAAAAAAAAAATATATATATATATATATATAATAAAATATATTTATATATAATAAAATATGTATATGTAATAAAATATATATAATATATAACAATAATAATACAATTATATATTATATCACATGCCAAATTTAGACAGACTGCTGATTGGTCGCCAGGTTGCGATTGACAACCCCATATATATATATATATATATATATATATATATATATATATATATATATATATATATATTTATATATATATAAAATAATAATAAATATATTTAAATACATGAATACAAATACTGCTGCTGTTTGGCGGGAACTCAAAAGTTGATGACTTTTCAGCACTCTTGACTCGACGCACTCCGCCAGGATCAACAATCGGCGGCGGCTATTTGACCGTGACCGGTAAGCCGCCATCTCGTTGACGTGAGTTCGTGATGCTAACCGGCCGCTAAGCTAACGTGCTCGCTATATTCATCACCATTATTTTGTTCATGATTGAAATCACGATTATTTTTGGGGTACAAAAAAAAATCTTTCAACGTAATTTTTTTTTTCAACAAATACAATTATGCGATCATTATGCAAGTTCCTTTTGGAGGAAACTGAATTTGATTAAATTAGTTATCTAAAAAATTATCAATTTAAACAACTCAAAAATAGCATTAATATTTTTTTCATAAAAATAAAATGTAATCATTGAAATTGTAATTGAATTTCAATGAATTGCACAGCCCGAACACACAAACAGATGCAGACAAACGCCAACGCACACACGCGGGATGCTCAATTATCAAGAAAATATTCATTTGGATGATTTTGGTAACACGATTAGGACGATCATTTATTTTTGGGGTACAAAACCAGAACATTAAATGTTTAAAATTATTAAGACATTTACAATTCTTTGAAACACTTTAATTGTGTAAGTTCCTTTTGGATGAAACAAAATTTCATTAAATTTGTTATTTTAATATTTTTAAATGTTTAAAAAAGAGGCTAATGTATACATTTAAGCAACTCAAAATTAGTATTAATAATTAATTTTTTTGGGCGATTATGCTGATTTTGTAATTGTGGAGTGGAATTGTAATTGAATTTCAATTAATTGCACAGCCCCAACACACACAAAGACACAAAGTCAAACACACACACACACACACACACACACACACACACGCACACACGCAACTAATCAGAAGTGTGTGAAAGAAAACGGACACTTTTTTTTTTTTTTGTCCAGGAGGTGATGTCATCTTTGGAGCAGGTGGGAAGCACTGCGGGAGGAGTGTGTGCGTGTGTGTGTGCGTGTGTGTGTGCGTGAGTGCGTGTGCGTGCGTGCGTGCGTGCGTTATTATGAAGACGATGAAAAGCATGAGAAGAAAAAGCCAAGACGAAGACGTCTTCCGCGAACACGTGTCAACATCAGAATGAGGTCAAAGTGCGCGCGACCATAGCAGGCGGCTTAATAGCGGCCATGTCTGGCGTCCAATTAAATGTCCGCTTTGAGCGCCAACGTGAGCGCTTCTACGCCGATGACAAAGAAAACGTGTCTGTGCGTGTCGCTCTGCCGTCTGCCTGCCTCAAGCGTCAGTGTTCATTGTGTCGCGCAGCGGGTTCAAGTGTCGCCACACAGATGCTAACTAGCATTAGCATGAAGCTGGCAGGAAATTCAGGCAGTTTGGGTGCGGCACGCAAGGTGAAGCTCTGTTTGTTTTATGTTTAGTTTGGAGGTAAACATTAAACAGCTTGAAGAAAAAAGGCCTCGTTTCTTTTCAGACTTTTTGAGACTTTTAGCCGAGTTTGGTCCGTTCAGATCGACTAAAAATACTTTTGTTGGATTTGAGAAGTCGGGAATGAGTGAATGGCTCACGAATCGCGACGACGGGATTTCTAGCAGGCATTTTAGGAGCCGAGCCAAGCAGAGCTGTCACAATTAATCGACAAGTAATCAATTATCAAATCAATTGGCAACTATTTTCATAATCGAGTAATCGTTTGGAGCCATTTTTTAAATTGAAAATTGTCCAAATTCTCTGATTTCAGCATATCAACAGTAATTGTTTCCTGATTTTTTGTCGTCCTTCATGAAAGAAAAGCGATTATCTTCTGTGTTTAATCAAAATATGATATTTGCAAACATCTGTTTTTACTTGTACCTTTTTTTTTTTATCACTTTATGAATATGGAGTACAAAATAAACACCAATCACTGGTTAATAAACAGTAATCAGGGCAAAAAAATGCTTTTGTAATAAACTTTAATGTAAAATTAAAATGAATCCGATTAGTTGATTAATCAATTGGATAATCAATAGATTAATCAAGTCCACTATACAGAGAGTAATAAATCAAATTCATTCCATTAATCATCTTTTTTTTTTATTAAATCGTTGAAAATTTGCTAAATAGCGAAATCAAGGTGCATATAAATATGATACATTGACCTAAAATTATATGTAAATTAAAATATAGATTAAATATAATATTGTAATAATAATAGTAAACATTAAAATATATATATACACTAATAAATATTTGTAAAATTTGTACAAGTTGTGAATGTTACGTTTACGTTACAGCTGTCAAAATTAATCGATTATCAAATTAATCGACAACTACTTTAATAATCGAGTAATCGTTATTTTATTTTATTTAACATTGTCCAAAACTTCACATTTTCAGCATATCAACAGTAATTGTACACTGATTTGTGTAGTCATTCATGAAAGAAGACTGATTATCTTCTGTGGTTAATCAAAATTAGACATTTGCAAACACCTGTTTTTACCTTTACTTTTTTTTTTTAATCACTATACGAATACAAAGTACAAAAAAAACAAAAAACAATCACCGGTTAATGAACAGTAATCGGGGGGGAAAAAAGCTTTTGTAATACATTTGAATGAAAAATTTAAATGAATCCGATTAATCGATTGACTAATCGACAGATTAATCGATTCAAAAAAATATCCGATAGTGACGGCACTAGTTTACGTTAACTTATTTAAAATCAGCATACATTTTGCACAGGATTCATTTTTGAATAAACCAAACCTTTAAATAAATATTTGTTGGGTTTATTGCTTCAATTAAAATCAAAATTGTCCTGAAGGACCGAAAAAAATTGGGAGATTGTATTTTTTGGCCTTATCGCATGACTAGCCCTGATAGAAAGTTGTCCAAAAAAAAACGTTAGTATTGTTATGATTACATACAGCATGAAAACCATCACGAAGGTCAGCTCACTCAAAGTGTCTCCCTCATCCAACACAAAACAATTAGCATTCATATAATATCTGGATGTAAGTTCGTAACACAACAACTCTTAATAATAATAATCATCATTTCACGATTTAGCACATTTTTAAAATGACGATTAATCATATCAATTTGATTGATTCATTGCCCAGACCTAGTTTGATACTTTATAGTAAGTCATTCATAAAGTTATTTGGTGTTCAAAATATACACTAAACAGTTAAAAGGAGTGTAAAAGAATGAGTGATTGATTTACGTTGAGGTCATTTTCTGCCACTAGGTGGCATTAGCGTCTCATGTTGGACATTGGAGACAGAAACCGTACCTTTTTTTCACTCGCGCAGGCGTAAGTGATACTCTGTGGCATTTCAAGTACGTTGGAACGTACTCGCCAGTCCAAAAATGTTGACTTCACATATGAAATTCAACGCTACGGAAGCGTATTGCATTCACTTGGGAAAAAAAATGAAAATTCCGTTTTTCTGACTCATTTTTGGGGAAGCTTTGTTTTTTTGAGTATTTTTTTTTTAATTTTCTGAGTAATTTTTCCATGTTTTATAAAAAAAACATTTTATAAAAAACGTTTTATAAAAAAAGAATTCTATTTTTTTTTAAACTGCTATTAGCAAGTCTGCAACAAGTCACTTGGAGTTCAGAGGTCAAAAAAATATACTCCCAAAAACAGAAGCACCAGCTTTGTTTTCCCGAATTTTTTTTTCCTGTTTTTTTTTTTTATAATTTTTTTTTATGACTGTAAAAAAAATATTCAGAGAAACAGAAAATTAAACCAAATATATTATTTAAAAAAAAAAAAAAAGCTCTCCCCAAAAAATCTGTCAGAAAACAGGAGTCTTTTTTTTCCCCAAGTGAATGCAATACGCTTCTGTACGATGTAGCAAAAAACAAACAAACCCCCAAAAAATGTAAAAGTGAACCACTCAAAACTAGAAAGCGTCTTTGAAGAGGACCTAAAAGTTGTCTGCTGTCCTGACAGTGACGTTGCTGCGTTGCTGCGTTGCCCGCGCGAGAACATCTTCATGACTTCATCCAAGAAAAAGCCACAGCACAACTTGCACTTTTCCTGCTTCAACTCCGAACCAGCCCGTCCGACAGCAAACCACAGAGCCGAACCCGGCCCAGCCCAGCCCGACCCAGCCCAGCCGCAAGGCCGAGCGGAACCAGCAAGCGTTGCCACTCACCTTCGGATAACTCCAAGTCCAGCTCGGCCAGTTTGGCCCGAACCTCCGCGGGTATCGGCACCAGCGGGTCCCTGTCCGCCATTGCGCCGTCGTCGGGCGCCTTCAATCGCCTTGATTTCGCGCGTCTTCCTTTTGGCGTTTCCTCCCTTCGTCAAATCCTCTCGAAAAAGATCCAAGGGGGGAAACAAGCCGAGTCGGAACCTCGTCGCCCGTCCGTCGGCGCGGATTTGTTCCTCGTCCGAGGCGACAAGTTGGCCGATATGCGAGACAGCCACTTCCGGTGTTTTGTCTGTCAAAACAACTGAAATGTTAGCGACAACTACTGCGCTCCAACCATGCTTTAACTTTGAAAGGAACCTCCGTCGTTTTCCGGGTTTCGCTCTTAACGACCGTTAGCAACACACGTCTTCAAAATCATGGTTTAAACACTAAAAGGAAAACTGAATACAAGTCGGGATGGTGAAAAAAGGTCTTTCAATTCGCAAAGTAAGTGAGTCAAGCCCCGTTTTGAGTGTTCAGAAAGTTAACTCCATTATTCATTCTAATTTGGAGTCTAGCGCCACCTGGAGTCGGACTAAGCAAACGTTATGAGCACGCAGTTTCCAGGCAAAAGTTACAGTAGCGGTGCATCAAAAGCAGCTTATTAGAATTTGGGAATTTTCCTTTTAGTTAGTTTTGATTTCGTTTTGCTTTTTAAATGTAGTTAGTTTTAATTAGTTTTCAGGGTGGTTTTGATTAGTTTTAGTTAAAAAAGAAATGCTTAGTTTTAGTCAGTTTCAATATTAATTTTTTTGTGTGTATTATTTGTGCGCAGTTTTTAACAAACAACAAAGTAAAACAAAAAAAGCAAGACATTTCTTACCTAGCGTTGCATTTCAGCAGAGTTCAATGAAAAAGCAGCCAAAAGTCAAGCACTCAAAATTGTCGCCTTGCTGCGACGTCATCTGAAGATGTTTTTCTATTGGCTGTTGCTAAATGACGTCACTTCCGTGTGACCTACACTACTTTCAAATGTCTTTATTCTGGTTGATACCGAAATAAATGTACTTAAAATCACGTTTAAAATCATCCCCAAAGGCTCATGTATTAAATTAATTACCAAAGAGTCAAATGAAGGGCATTTTAATTTTTTATTAGTTTTGTAAACATAAAATGTAGTTTGTTTTTAAAAAAACATTTTATTTCATTAACGAAATTATAATTTTCGTTTTTTCGTTAACTAAAATAACCTTGATCAAAAGGTATGGGATTTCACTTGCATAGTATTTTTCCAACAGGGGCTTGGGTGCCTTGCTCAAGCACACGTTGACGTGGTCGCTAAGGCCAGGAATCAAACTTCACCAGCGATCCATGCCATCATTGCCATCATTGCCATCATTGCCATCATTGCCACGGCTCACCGAATGTTCACATGTGCAAAAGTCCTGAAACATTTTCGGCATTCCTTTAGTCGCTCACTGAAATGAGTTCAAATGTATTTTACAGTATTGTATTAATTGATTGGTTCATTGATTTATTGCAAATAAAAATATGGTTTAAATAATACATACATTTTTGTACTTTGTTTTTTATTAAATGGGTCAACTCTGCAAATGACATGACACAAATGTTATTAAACATATATTACCATTTGCATTTTACATTAAATAAGATTGATTGATGATAAACACAATTCCATAAATACAAGTCCATACTGCATGAAATTAAAATTTGTGTATTAAGTCATTTATAAGTGAATGTGAATTTTCATTAAAACATTGTGAATATTTTAGTTGTTTCATTGCATTAAATAATTGTTCATGTTCAATTATACATTTAAAAAAAGTAAAACAAACCAATTTACATTTGAATTCAATATTTCAATCACATGGGTAAAATTATGAGTTCATTGGAATTACATTAAATAAAATGAAATGTGTTTGCCAATCAGGTGCAATGTTCTTTAAAGGGGAAGTCAACCTAAAACATTTCTTGACAAGAATGTTAAATGTGACCTCACTAGTCTAAACATGACATTGTGATATTCCATTTGTGGAATGTGAGTTATGCAGAAAAATGCAGTCATTTTGCCACTTGCTGTCAACTGAAGATGACATCACAGTTGCTCAGGGTTCAGGCAACGACCAATCACAGCTCAGTTTCAGTGAACAGGTGAGCTGTGATTGGTCGTGGCCTGAGTCCTGAGCAACTGTGATGTCATCTTCAGTTGACAGCAAGTGGCAAAATGGCCGCCTTCTGACATTGATTAAAAAAAAAAAAACTGCTGGGTTTTCATATTCCACTAACACAATATTAACCAAAATACCGTATTTAGACTTCATAGAACATATTGTCTCTCACACAAAAAAAGGGTTGCCTTTCTCTTTAAAAACTTAATTCTGGTGAATAAGCAAACAATTCCTCACTTGTCATGGGTGAAGTAAGAAAGATAAATAACAATGAGTGTTTGTAAAAGTAAATAAAAGACAAAGCGCAGCGCATCTCCTCAACAGTGCCTAAATGTTTATTTTCCAGTAAGCTACATTTATTTCGTCCAAATGAGACAAGTTGAACATCCTGTCACATGAGTAACTTAAATTATCTCTAAGCCAACCACGCACTTGATTCCAGTCGCACAATGAAGAAAAAAAACAACAAAAAGGTCATATGGTAACAAAAAACAAGACAACGCAAAAAGATGGTTAAAGGTTGTCTTTAAGCGAGCTCTGACGCAGAGTCCACGATTGTCCACAGCCGTTAGCGTAGCAAGTAGGTTAGCGCTAATGAGTGAAACCACAGTGAGTAGATAGAACTTGAGTCTTGCGCATTCCTCAGGTTATTACAAGATAAAACTCATTTGGTTATTTTTCTCAGTTGTGTCCCATCAAGGAGAGAATGGCACGGTCAAAACAAGCCAACGAGGCGAGCAACGTCAACGGTCACACGGTTGCTCGGGGGTTGTCGCAAACAATTGAGATGAAGGCAGCCATCTTTGTGGAAGGGCGGCTCTTTTTGTTGGCGCAGGCGTGCCCGCGCGGGTTCACAGTTCAGAGTCCGACAGGTCAGGCGTGCGATGCCGGGAGACGGCCAAACTCAAGGCTATGTACACGCTAGCTACACACAAGCCACAGACACAGCGCCCTTCTGTGGTCAAACTTTTTTTGAAGAAGAAGAAACTTGCGCCAGTGACTGACATAAAAAGTTTTCAACCAGACAACAACAAAAATACGACAGTTTCATGTTCCTAATGTTGAGGCAGAATGAACATGTCAGGAGCCAAATCTAGCCACGTGCTAACTAGCGGGTGGCTAACGAAAAGTACGCACCAGTTAGCCTGTGCTTCAAATGTGCTTTTTCGCGTCACAACCTCAGCAGCGCACACGTCAGATGCAAAAAAAAAAAAAAAAAAAAAAAAAAACCAGGATCATTGTTACAGTAGCCAAAACAACATTGCAGAACTTGAATGTGCATAGCTTAGCTTAGCACCAAGATGGGAGTTGTTACGATTGAGAATAAGGCTCATCAAAAAATACACACAAAATGTTAGTCAGTGTTCGAAAATGCACAATTAACACTATTTTTATTTTTTTACCGAGATGTCTTTATGCTAAGCTAGGCTAGGCTAAGCTAAACACATTCATGAGTTTGGTTGGAATCCCTCACACCCGAAGGGAAGTTTGTTTTCCAAAAAGAGGATGGGAAGAAAAAAAAAACAAAGCAGTTGAGGAATTTGTGATCTTTTTGCATTGAGTGTTTTTTTTTGTTACTTTTTTTAGTGGGATTTCAACGATGTGTAAACAAGACAAAAAAACACGCCCATGTGTGATGGAATGAAACCAAACCAAACAAAAATTAAAAAGACAGTTTGTCAACATTTACACGCAAAACAAATCAAATTAGAAAAAAAAAGTTCTGAAAAGCACAACATTGTCATTTTTTGTTGTTCAAATCCTACATCCAGCTCGTTAGCAACATTAATAGATTTTTTTTTAGGTACCTCTTATATTTTTTAATCTGAGTATTTACAACTGTACAAGCAAAGCACACACCTCAAAGTGCATAATATTTAATACAGTATCAACGCTGTTTGCATTTACACGGTTTCACTTTCTCCCGCCAAAAACAACCTGAATCCTAACTATTCTTTTTTTGTTTTTTCTTTGGGGGGGGGTAATACAAAAAAAGTGGCAAAAGGAAAACAAGACGCTGACAGATTTATTTGCACTCTGCCTTACGTCACTAAATATTTCCTCTTTAGTAGCGGGGGGACAAACACTCGACTCTTATGCTCGTCTGGTAAAAAAGTTAAGGCAAAGTCACTTTTCAAGTTGAAATAAAGTTCAAGTTTCTCAAACACGGGATGGAAATCATTTTGCGTGTGGACGACGCCTGCCTGCTGCTGCTACTTCTTCCCCTTTTGCTTAAAAAATACAAAAAAACAAAAAAGCAATCAAGAAAAGGGTCAATAAACAGCTCAGCTCCAGAAATGAGCGTCATCTTTCTCTCGGCAACAGCAAAGAAAAACAAAAGCCATCCGCGTGCATCTCAATCATTAAAAAAAAAAAATAGTCACAATATTTCCCTTCTCTTGCTGGGATTACCCAAAATGCTTGTGAGGAAGGAAGACACGTTTGTGGAGTTTCGACTTTGACTCACTCATTATTTACAGTTGAAGCAAAGATGCTGCTACGGCGCACTCCCCGTCAGGACCACTTGCAGGCGCTCTTTCCTTCCTCTACCGCTTTTCCCCACCAACCAACCTCAAAACAAAACGAAACAAAAACATATCCTTCGACATCTTCTAGTGCCATCGAACTTCAACTCAAAAGCACGGCAGCCGCCCGACCACCACAGGAAGGACCAAATAAGGTTGTCATCCAGGAAGGAAACTTTGGCTGGTCTGACTCGACACCACATGCTTTGTTTTTCACGTGCAATTTTCTGCACCTTCTGTAAATGGCCAATGCAATCCCGCCATGTTTTTCATAGAGAGCGAACATCATAACGAATTTGCACCCATGCCTTCCGAAGCCCACAAATGCCACCAATTGAACAGCGCCCGCGTCTTTTTATCAAGTGCGACTAAACTTAGTGAACCAGCAACTCAAGCACAACTTCTTCCCTCGCACCTGCATCTTTAGTCAAGCGCAAGGCCAACTTGCTAAATCGCACCCAAGTCTTTTCAAGTTTGCCAATGCTAATTAGTAAGTGGTGTGTAACCCGAGGCTTTCGTAACGCAAGCACAACTTCGACAGTTGTACCCACACTTTTCGGAAAGCGCGAGAACAAAATGACTAAGTGGCACCCGTGTCTTGTGAAAATCATACGACTTAGCAAGTGGCACTTCAGTAAAGCACGAGCGCAACTTGCTCAGATGCGATCTCATCTTCGCTAGCTCTCGAGTGTGACTTACTAAGTTGCACAAGTGTTTTTCAGAAAGCACCGGACCAATTTAGTCGCACCTGCGTTTTATCCAAGTCTCAAATGTTCCGATCACCACCGCAGCTAGTAAATAGCGCACAAGGGTGCAACATAACTCACGCAAGCTCATTTGGAGACGCGTTCGGTGCAATTTACCTATTTGTGACCACCACACACGCAAAGGATAGGCGCATCTCGTATGAGCTACTTTTGCAGCAGGCGAGAATAAGTGGTGCTTGCCCCCCCCCCCCTCCCCTCCAAAAAAAACATGAAAGTTGTCTTTTGAGTTCTATCCCAAACGTTCGTAGTCTTCCATCCTGGCCTGTCAATCAAAGAGCTCAAGTCAAGCGGCCAAAAATGCTGGCTGCCTCAAGCGGAACATTTCGAGTTCACGCTGACCAAACTGGCCGACACTTCCCGTGATGCCGTCCCGTTTCGTCCTCTAGATGAGACCGCGTCGAGCTAACAGCGCCACCTGGCGGAGATGGCGGTGACATGCCGCAGAACGAAGCGTCTCGTAAAGAGTGTGCAGAGACGTGGTAGCGTATACAAAGGAAGGCCACTAAAAAAAAAAGAAGACAAAAAAAGGGGGGGGGGGGGCGCCGACGCTGTTTAACTGCTCGGAGAGTGTTGCTTGTGCTGAGGGTTGCATAATTGTGGGGATCGTTCAAGTTGCTAACTTTCCATGGAAATTTAAGGGGAATGAAAAAGTCATTTACAAAAGCTGATAATATGGTTGAGCTAAATATATTTGTCATAATCCTGATTAAAACAATCAGATTTCACATGACAGACTTTAACTTACTTGACCTTGTTTTTCCAGTTCTGCTCGGTCCAATTTCTTGCACTGTGCTGCGAGCCCAAAATATAAAACCACGAGCAAAAAAGCCTATTTAGCATGAAGGCCTGCTTACGACAAAACTAAAAGCTTCTATGTTGACATGTTTAGAAATGAGCCTCAACTCCCAATTTATTCCCATGGAACGTTTTCAAATTGGACCATTTCCAAAATTTGCATCCACTTTGACAACCCTACCTGTGCCACAAACAAAAAAAGAGACAACTAAAAGTGACCATTAAAAAGAACAAAAAAAAGAAGGCTGGGGAAAAGCAAATAAATAGACTAAAAAAAATGAGACGGTGCTTCACATGCACAGTAAAGTGCTTTTTGTCTGCAAGCCCTGATCCAGAAAAGAAGGCGTCATCTTTGCTCGTGTTGAACGCGTGGAGAAGAGAAGAACAACCGAGTAGCCCTGACGTGGTTCCTTTTTTTTTTTTCTCTCTCTCTCTCGCATCAATGGAGTAGATCAGAAGGAAGGGGTGAAAGGGCAAGCCCTACAGGGGGGACTTGGGTGGGGTGTGGTGAGAATCCTTCTTCTCCGGGTGCGGCGGCGCCGGCGGGGAGGCCCAGTGGCCGGCCGGCCTCCGCGTGTCCCGCGGGGGTCTTCCCGGGGCCAACTTGGAGGACGGGGGGCAAGTCTCTCTGGCCTGGGCGTTTTCCGCTGCCGGGCCTGAAATGTCGGGGCACTTTCTTTCGTCTCCTGCGGGGGCAGAACCTGCCGGCTTGGCTTCCTTGGGGGCGAGCGGCTGCGTCAGTGCGGGGGTCTCCTTGGCCCGCTGGCAGATCTCGGCATAGGAAGGCTTCCGCTGCTCCTGCCAGCAACAAATAGTTGGCCATTAACAGAACATCATCAAAACATATTTCTCATCTCTCTCCCTATCTTTAAATACAGCATCTTGTTATCAAAGAACTATATTGAAATGAAGGGAGGAGCTTCAATTGGTCAGGTCATATAGCCTTGTCGAATAGAAAAAGACCTTTGACCTTGTTTTTTTGTTGCGTTAACTGCACTCTTAAGTGTGCACTAACCGTTGCGGCACCATTGACTTGCACCGACTTGCTGGCGGTGGACAGCGTGCCGGGAACTCGCTCCACCAACAGCTGCACCTCCTTGGACTGCTTCACCTCCGACATCCTGACTTCCCTGAAAACAAGCGCCGTCAAATTAGCCATCAAATCCAAATCATCGTGTCTCGGCCCCTCATGAAAAGTAGCTGTCTAACCCCGCTCGTGTGGTTCTTACGCTGCTGGGATGGAGGTAGGTGGTGGCGGGCACACCGTGGGGGTCCAGTTGGAGGCTACAGCAGGGGCGGGTGTGGTGGACGAAGATATGAAGCTCACGGGCGTCAGAGAGAAGGAAGAGGAGGAGGACGAGGAGGAGGCGGAGGAGGAGGTGGCTGTCCGAAGAGCCTCTTTGGGGCTGACCGAAGCCGAGGCTCCTCCGGGACTGGAGTCGACGCTCACGTTCTGTGCAATACATAAACATCAAACCATTAAACCTGCTACGGTGAAATGAAGCATTTTAGAGCACAACAATAGAAATAGAAAAAAAAAAAGCCTGCAAAATGTATGTTTTGGTGGCCCTGCCGAGTCATCATTTAATAAGGTCGCAGCAATCAAATATTTTGCCATTCGGACCTTCTGCAAGTCTTATCAAATAATCAAGTATTGGGTGAAGAAAAAGTACTTTTGTTTAAAGAACAATTATGAATACACAAGAGAAAATAACACATTTCCCTCACTAATAAATGAATGATGGATTGGGTTTGATTTTTAAATCACCTTTTTTTTGGTATTTTCTATACTGGGCTGTGAGACATGAGAACCACATTAGCGATTTTTTTTTAGCGTAATCCTACTTATTAAAAATGGAATATGGCAGCCGCTACTTTGCCAGGCTGTCAGCATCAAAGCCCCTCCCCCTTTAAACTCCCCTTAAACAAGTCCGATGGTTCCTGCCAGCATAAATGGGGCACTCACTATATAAATAAAGATGACTGGACTTGGGTGGCTATTCTACAATGTCAGCGTTATCAGCATTGTTATTATTTTTTTGTATTATTTTTTTAGGTGAGCTTAGCGATTGAACATGATTTCGGATGGTGAACTTTGGGTGGGCCGACACAGTCACGTCGTGTCCCTTGAACCACCGTTAACGTAACCAAAGTCGGTGTGGGCGGAGCGAGGCGTACTCTGTCCTTGGCGGGCGACGGGGCGCCACCGCTGGTCAGCCGGTTGTCAAAGATGTCCTCCGCCTTGAGGTGACCGCTGGCTCCAGGCAACGGAGGGAAGCTGGACAAACCCAACTCGAAGCTCGGAGACGGAGGCTTGGGTGGAGGCGGCGGAGGCGGCGATTGCGGTGTCACTCGCTTGTCGTGCACAAAATCGCTTTGCGTTAAACAACAACTTCACCTCAAATGGAAAACGGATTTCTCCAAATAGGGGGAAAGGACTTACTGTAAACTTTTCATCCCTCTTTTTCCTAGAAGAAGAAGAAAAAGAAACATTTTTGAATATTTTGAGGACAGCCCACGTTGCAGAAATTTGCTGCCAATTGATGACAGCGGCGTACCTTCCTCGACCCATTCCTAAGGGGCAGTAGTCTGTAGCGGTGGTGAAGTCGGACACTCGGCCAGTGCCCACAGTCTCCCGGCGGGTAAAGGCAGCGGCGGAGGGTAACCTGCATCTGGGCTGGCTGACGGGGAAGCGCGTGGGCGGGCTGCTGCGGACGCCGTTCAGTCTGTCACTGGGGAAGCTGGGAAAGAGGCCCGGGCTGTCCAGGAGCCCCGTGCGGTCCGCGGCCGGGAGGGTCGGCCTCAGGTGAGGCTTGCTGTGAGTCCTGCGAGGAACAAACATGAAAAAAAAAAAGTTGCCTTCTTCCAAATCACTTTTGGTTCCCTTTTATGTGTAGTAAAGTAGTGAAGCACCCACCTGGTCCTGGGTGAGTGGTGTCGGACAGTGAGAGGAGTGGTCGCTGGTTTGAAACTGGCTGATGTGAACCCATTGATGAACTGATTGTTGTGAAATGGAGAAACCTGAAAAAACAAATACAATCTTCAGTAATTAACACACAGGCACACATACTCCATATAAAATACAAAGTAAAAATAAATACACAACAAATATAATTAAATATCAATAATAAATAAAAACACTCTGCTCTTACATTTATTTATTTGATGCTGTAGACGCTCTGCCAGGACGAAATGTTATTCAAATGAGGGGGTGGTCCTAAGCGAGTCTTGGTACACGCTTCATTTGGACTCTGGTGTTGCAAATTGCCTTTCAATGGTCAAGTAAGCGGGTCGGCGAACGAGGAAGTCTCGCCGGCTTGCATTGGACGACTATCTGGTCCACTGTCACCTCCACTTCTTGTGCAGCAACTCAAGTCGCAAAGGCGGACCAACCCAAGACACGCTTAGGACCGCCCCCTCATTTGAATAACATTTCATCCTGGCAGAGCATCTACAGCATCAAATAAATGTAAGAGCAGAGCATTTTTATTTATCGATAGATAGTTTAATTCTATTTATATATTTATTTATGTGTTTATTTCAACATAAATTTTTATTTTAATTTTTTTTAATCCCTTTTTTTTAATGTTTTTATATACATAACAGCCCAAAAGTTTGGACACACCTTCTCATTCAATACAATTGCTTTATTTTCATGACTATGTACATTGTAGATTCTCACTTAAGGCATCAAAACTATGACCACTAACAAACGCATTTGGAGTTATGTACTTAAAAAAAAAAAAAAGTGAAAATACAAAAATAAATCCATAAATAAATAGCCACTGATGACGTATCCTGATTCCTGTAAATGAAATCCGCCTTTGTTTAAAATTATGCACGACAAGTATTCATGTGTTACTGTAAATTTTGGCCTGTACTGTATATGATGAAATTGAATTGAACAAAAAAATCTGAATTGGGCATTCATGCCCTGCAGTGTGAATTCTTGCCTAAAACCGATCTCAGAATCAACAAAAGGTCGATTCAGCGGCTGCTTTCAACAGTAATAAAGCTTCTTTTCTGTACTCCAGTTTTTTTGTTTTTTAAAGCCTTCAAGCAGAAGATTTTGGTGCACAGCTGAAGACAAGTACATTTTGACTCCGCTAATGATCTGATTGCAACGACTTGTTACCAGCGTGGGGTCTATGAAGCTGTGAGCGGCCGACCAGGCCTGCGGTGTGATGAGGCTGTAGAGGGGAAACTGCTGCTGGGGGCTGTACACCGGCGGGATGTAGTAGGACGTGGTGTAGCGCTGCTGAGCGTACGGGTTCACCTCCACTGGCCGGTAACCGTTCTTTGGCATGAAAGTGTTCAGAGCGATTGCCTTCGCCTTTATTCTCGCCTGCGCGACACCAACCACGTCATCATAAAATTGCACCAATCTTACATACGCGCTATGCACAGTACACATTTTGGTGACATATTTACATGCAGAATTGAGGGAAAAGCTCACCAAGCTTACTTTTACAATCTATTTATACAGAATATATGATGAAAATATCTTTTCACCTTGATCGGCTTCCCTTGAAAGGTTTTCACCTCCTCCCGGAGGTACTGATATGCCTGGAAGAGGAGAACATGTTTTTGTCATTTCCAACTGACAGTGCAGTGGCGCTTTAAGATAAAAGTTTAGTACATTCCGCAACACTCTTATCTCAAGTCATTTTTTCCCATTGAAATGAATGGAAATGCCATTAATCCGTTCCAGCCTCCCCAAAACACACAACAATTTTTGTAATGCGTCTCTTAAGTCAAATAGCACTCTTTAATATTGTACTTTAGAAGAAAAAAAAGAATAATAACATAATTAAATACAATGTAAAGAAGTAAACCGTTTGTATATGATGATTTATTCCATCCCTTATACTGCGCCACTTGGGTGCAGTATAATAGAGTCAGACACACTCAAGCCAAATCTTTTCTTTTTATTTGCCAGTCATAAGCATGACGTCATTTCAGGAAAAGACACTTGGAAATGTGTGTGTCTAACAATAAATATCTGCTACAATCACTATACAACTCAAACCTAACAAAATGGATACAGTGGCGTGTTTGTGTGTGAACGCCCAACATGGTTTTTACCTGTTGTGCATCTGCTTCGGACTCAAAGGTGATGAACCAGTTGTCATTGTAGGCAAATTCACAGTTGATGAACTTTGGTAGGTTGTCTCCTTTAAAAAGAGCCTCCACCTCCTGTGAAATAAAACATCAAAAAGTTTCACTATTATGCATACACATTTACAGTTGTGACTATTGAATATTTTTAGAATAGATTTTTCTATTGATTATTCCTTCGATTAATCAGATTTTTTTATTTACTGGATTAAAATGTACTGTAAAATATTTCGTTCTTATAGTTTATTCACCGATTATTTTTGTTTATTTGGTTTTGTTAAAGGATGAATCAGAAAAACAATTACGCAATATCCCACGAAAAGGCGTAGAGGGTTTGATACACACTTCTGAGCCTACTTCAGGGTTAACTACGTGTCAATTACAATTTATTCAGAGTGATGGCTAATGATTATTTTTGTAATAGATTAAACTGAAAATGTTGATCATTGTTAATTACAAGCAGAGGTTAGGAAATGTCTTATTTCAATCAAACACAAAAGATAATCGGTCTGCTTTTATGGAGGACTACGGAAATCGAAAAAAGTTTTACTTATGTGAGGCTGACATCAGAGGATTTAGACCATTGCTCTAAACCCGGGGTTCTCAATTAGAATTGTAAAAGGTCCAGAAAATACATTTTTAGGAAGTCATAGGTCCACAGTGTGTCCGTGGTGGCAAAAAAATGTGGCCTTTTCCTTCTTCTTTTTTTAAAACACTCATTTTATGTAGTTTGAAGCTGTAATAATGACTGGAAGGCACACAAACATTTATTTTCACTATCACACTGATTCTTTTTTGCCTAGTATTAAGAACTCAATAAAATATAAATAAACAACTTTCACTAAATGTGAATCAAATTGTTTTGGGAGTTCAATGTTCACATCTTAAAATTAAAGTGTCCTTTCAGCAAAATGATCATGCATCATGAAATCGTTTCTTGTGCTTAACAGGATCCAGCTATTGCGTGAGCACGTTTTGCTTTTCTGTCATTCACAAGATCATTTTTGTGTGAGAAGCCTCATATGACTTTTTCAGCTTTTTCTTTTATTTTCTCTGTTCGGAGCTCGTATTTTGGGGGCGCAATCTCGCAGTGGCGCTTCTCATAAATGCGGTTTTGTTTTCACTTTTTAATCAGAGCCACCGTGTATTTGCATTTTGCACAAAAGAACACATTGGCTTTGTGCTTGATGGAGGTACGATAAACATGCGTCATTCGTCAAGAAATCTCAGCGATTATCAGCATCCATCTTTCCGACTTGCCATTTTGATGTCGGGTGCGAGCATGCATCTCTACCTCTCACCTGTCACTCAAAATGACATGCTGTTTTTTAGGGCTGGGTATCGATTCTTGTTTCTCAACAATTCAGTTCAATTAGATTTAAATTTTTCCCAATTTAATCTGAACCACTTCACTTCAATCCGATATTAAACATCAACTCTTCTTAAATATCAAGGACTTAAAAACTTCACAAACATTAAATTCCAAATTACATTTTGTCGATGAAGTAACTGGTTAAATTAATTAGTAGTAAAATAACTTAAATGTTACACAAACATTGGCACCAGCAAGGATGAGATGAAAATATTTTCATAATTGTAACTCAATTGTAAATATAAATGAAACATTCTGAATTGTCTTAAAGTACAGTAAGTCAGGTCTTTCATAAAGGTAAAAAAATACTTTTAAATTCATGTGAACAGTAAATGTCAAGAAAACAGTCAAATATATATATTTTTTTAACTCTGCCTTTAAAATTTTACTTTATTCTAAATATATGGGGAAAGGGATATTGAAATAATCTATTCATGGTTTTATGAATTGATATCAGGCTTGAAAAGAAAAATCTATTCAATATTCATTATTGATCATTTTTTTTAAACCCAGCCCTACTGTTTTTTTTTGTTTGTTTGTTTTTTGCCCTGGGCCCACAAAGAGGTGGACACAGTCCACCTATTTATTGCAAACCTAGGCTGAAACCGATGAATCCATTATCAAAATGGATTCATCGTGACACCTCCACATCCGCTTGTGCACTCAATCATTACATGCTAAGCTCACTGTTACACGTGTATCACAACAATACTAGTAACACTTTCCACATGGACTTTTGACTGACAGTTTTCATTTTGAGACACTGGCGACATGACCGAGATAGAAGACCATTGTCTCGGTTGCCTCCGGGATGACGAAGCAACCGACTACACGTAGAAGCCACTGTGCATGTCAACGATCTGTGACAAGCGTCCTCATTGGTTGATAATCAGCAAGTTGAAATGTCTGACAAACAGGACAGGTCCACTCACATCAATGGGAGTGCTCTCGGGAACCTCTCGGAGGATAACGATGCAGCGGTTCTGATTGGGTCGCACCTTCTCCCCCTTCTCATCCACTTGGACCAATGGCAGAGCTGGAGGAGGAAGATGTCACATGACGTTATGTGTACGTGTGTGTCACTTATGTGTAGGGGTGGGGCTATGGAATATTTTTGGATTGAATTATTCTACCAATCATCTCATCCGTTACTCGAGTAATCACATTAAAATGAATAGCAATACAAAATCTACATTTCTTTCTAACTAGCAGTCATGTTTTCCTAATTGTGTTCGCTTGTATAATAGGGCTTTGCAATTAATCTAAATTAAATTACAATTTCAGTTATTACACACAATTAGCATAATTGTAAAAAAGAAAAAGATTAATACTAGTTTCGAGTTTTTTGACTTGAGTTTTAAATTTTTAAAATAACTTATTTCATAAATTTTGTTTCATGCAAAATAAACTTGCATAATTATAGTGTTTCAAAGAATTCTCTTTGTCTTAATCATTTTTACATTCAAAATCTTCTTCTTTTGTACCCCAAAAATAATTGATCGTCATAATCGTGATTTCAATTATTACCAAAATAATCGTCATTAATATTTTCTTCATAATCGAGCAGCCCTATTGTAGAGCTCTTTCAAGTCAAGCCTTTCCTAAATTTATGCCGAGCAACAGGCAAGGCAAAACAAGTTTATTTGCATAGTACATTTCATACACAGGGCAACTCAATGTGCTTTACACAAGGAAATAAGCATCGACAAACACAGCAGTTAACAGAGCAAGAAAACAAAAGTAGGTTACAAAATTTACTAAAAGAGCACACACACATTGATAAAATTAGACAGCAAACTTATAGACTTAACTCATTCCCTTGCAGGCATTTTTACTGAAGCAATCCCCTTCGCTCCCAGCTGTTTTACTGGATTTTGACTGATTTTGCAAGGCCAACAGAATATTTTGCTCTATTGCTATAAAAACATGGAACGCACCAAAAGAAACATTAGTAGTTTCTTTCATCCGTTTCCGTTTTGCAGCAATTACCATTAGAATATAGCTACGTTTCATCATTATTCACAAATCTGTTTAAAACAGTGGGGAAAAGAGCCTTTTTGCAACACGGCCCAGGTTGATCTCATACTCTGCTGCCCCCTGCTGGCCGTTTTTTGTAATAACTACCATTGCTTTAAGCGTTCTCTTCAGGTCAGAGGCTGCATCAAAGCCTACAGTATGCTCTAGCATCAAAAAAACAAACAAAAAAAAACAACAACTTATAAATACGTTTTTGAGACCATGGCAATATTTAAAATAGAACGTTTTTAGAGATTTTGGGGAGCAAATGAGTTACGTATGACTCAAGTCAAGTGCTGAGATGCTCAAACTCACAGCGTAAAATGTCCACGATGAGTTCCACGTCCGTGCTGAGCTTTTTGATGTGATCCAGATTGGCCACCGTCACGATTGGCACATACTGGTCGCTGTCCATTTGGGAGATGAGGTAAATGTCACTGGCCAGGTTCTCGCTGAGGGACAAAGACAAGGCATGATTGCTTAGTTACACTTTGTGGTTGGAGGAGAACAGCAGGGATGTGATTTGACCAAAGTGAAATTATCTGAAAATTTAGCCGGGGGTCTGGGGGTCGCTGGCACCCATCTAGGTCCAGGGCAGTGCCCTGGTGGGGGGACAAGGTGGGGCGAAGCCCCCCGGAGCTCATGGGTTTTCCGTGTTTTTAAGTACTTTCAATGCACTCACATGACAAAGAAATAGACAAAACAACAGCATAAATTTTCAATGTATATTGAACTATCCCATATAAAATGGCAGTTTTAGTCAACTCAAAATCAGTCACATTCAAAAACATTGGACTGCCTTTGCTTTTAAAAACTATCACTGAGAATATCATCATATCTAACTAATGTGATTACTAAGTTAACACATAAATAATGTTGAAGAGTTCAAATTTCATGAACAAATAATTGTATCATGACCAAATGAAAAGTAACTCATATTAGAGCATACCACAAATGTCTTTGTTATAGCAGAAGATGTTATCTGTCGGAGTCATGTGCATACACAATGAACTACTAAAAAAAAAAATAAAAAAAAAAAAGTTTTTTTTTTTTGGGGGGGGGGGGGTAAAAAAAGCGGAATTCCGCGAATTAGCGGAAAAATCACATCCCTGGAACAGTGATGGACAAGAGTGGCAACTTGGTTGGTGCAACTGTCCTAAATAGTTTGAGAACGGAACTACTAAAAAGCGCTAGGAAGTCTCAACGACAAAATGATAGTCACAAATGAAATGAAGAGCACCGTGTGCAAATGAGCAAAAATAGCTTGAAAACGCTCACCGAGAAAGACAGAATTCCAGGGTTTTCTTCAGGTGCTCCCTCAAAGTTTCCTGGGGAGTCTCAGGCTGGGGTTCACTGACTGTTAAGGCAGAAAAACATCAAAGTTAGTTTTTTTCTAAACAACAAAATGCTGCTTCTTCTTTTTTTTACTGTAGTAACTGAAATGGAAATGTGCATGCATTTAAATGATGTTCAAGGTAAATTTTCAGTTTCAAAGAGGCATACTTGCAATTTAATGTAAGTATACCTTCCCATAGGTTGCCTTCATAACAACCAAAATCACTTAAATTCCTACACAACTACAAAAATAATGAGATTCAAACATTGCGCCCACCCAAAAAAATTACCCTAGTTGAACCGAACTGCCATTAATCATTTTTTTGTTACATAATTTAAAAAAAAGTAGCATTGTACTGTGTGAAAAGTGTTTAGAGAATGCACAGAAAATAATAGTTTGAAGTGTAATTACTTTATGTAGTGTGGTATCCATATGTTGGGTGGGTGCCTTTAAGGGTACCTCAAATTTTGCATGTAACAAAAAACAATTAAATTGGAAAATTTGAACCAAACGCAATCACTTATTAAAATGCATCAAATCGTCCTTTATTGGAGAGATGCCCACCCCTATTCGCAACACACACACATACACAAAAAAACAACAACTGACCGAGCTACAGCTCGTAACTGGAAAAACTGTTGAGTTGAGGCTCTCGTAAGTCAATTGTCCTTTTAGCATCACCTGTTGACGCAGGCTGCTCCGGGAATTCCGGGTAGGGCAGCTCCGAGCGCTCCAGGCTGACGGGCACCGCCTGGGCGGGAGGCTGAGCCGACATTACCGGCACCGGCGGGGGCTCTTCGGGCTCCTGGAAAGACTTGTCCTCTTCACTGGCTCCATAACCTCCGATACAAAAAGACATGAAGTCCAATGAAGCTCACAATTTGCATGAGAAGAACGATCTCAGCAAAAAGCCAGTCATTGTTAGGTGTCGCAGATTTGCGTAACCATGACAAGTAACCTAAAAAAGTAAACAAGTGCCTGAAGACAACTCCATTTGCATGTTTGTCCAGCCTCTCTCATTCAAAAGTGTCTTTTTAGCAGCCTACTGTGTAGATATTTGTTGGGTTGAGAATTCAAGTTATGAGAGTAATGTGATGCGTTACTTTGTTATCAAGGACATTATCTTGAGTGCTACGCACACACACAGTCCAGCGCTCCGCCCTCCTTCAATAAATGTTACAAATCTTCCTCCAGTTTTTAAAGGCTGTCTTTTGAGAGATTTCAGTTATGGAAGTTATGCGTCGTAGGCTATTTTTAATTGCTGCCTGTCAAATCTCAAAATGTTTGAGATTGGTCCCCAAAACTATGCACGGGTTAACATCTTTGCTAACCTTGTGCTGCAAGCTGAATTCTCGCGGGATTTGTGAGTTCACGAACCCCCAAGAAAACATCTTGCATCGAGCCCGCTGATTTTCACGGATCCATGCACTTTTTGTAGGGACCAATCACAAAGTGGTATTGTGTTTGGGGGCGGGATTATGGAGGACCTGATGCCCCTAGTAAAAAAAAAGAAGAAAAGATTATTAAAAATTAGGGGTGTCAGACGATTACATTGGGTAATTTTGACGTGGACGTTTCTGCTGCATCGCAACTGGAATTTACTGAGTAGAGGCTTTCCAAATAAGGAGCAGTCGTTAATTGAGCGTTTAAAAAAATTGGTGCCGTTAAAGGCACTTAAAGTTAACGCAATATCAACGCGATAATTTTGACACCCTTTGTGTGTGTGTGTGTGTGTGTGTATGTATATATATATATATATATATATATATATATATATAAATTTTTCCCCCCCATTTATAGTTTTTTTTGTTTGTTTTTTTAATATCGCAGAAACCGTGGAAACAAATAAACCTAACATGGATGCTGCAATTCTGTTCTCAAAGAATTACTCAGTTTCCTTGTGAATGAAGAACAGCGAGCGGCACTTCATGTTTTTTTTTTTCCAACATACAATATTTTCATCTGTTGACGTGATTGGTCAAAACAAAAGTTTGGTGTGCACAAATTGCGCATTGCCCAATCAGCTTGAAGTATTGGTCCCGCCTTTCTCGAAAGATTACATTGGAGCGGTTCCCGATTGATATTGTGGAAAACTCCCATGAGTGAATCACAATTCTCAATCTGGCTATTGCCAGATGACATCGGTAGGCCAACCTCGTGGGCCGGGCTGGGCCGAGCTCTCGCAGCCATCCTTCCATGGCTCCAGGGCCGCAGTGCACTTGTCAGCACCGCCGCTGGGGCCCAGGCTAAACATGTGGTTGGCCCATGCTTTCGCATTGGGGTTCAGGTCCGAAACCTTGGCGGAATCCTGTGGACAGAACATGATATGAGGCTCAGAGACCGGATAGAAAAAATGTGTTGAATACTCATGCGAGGACATTACATTCACGTTTCTTGGACAAAACAAAAGCTTGGCTCTCAGAGGATAAAATTTATTTTTCAGACCATAAGGCACACTCAAAAATGCCTAACGCGCTAGTGCTGTTACTATCGAATCTTTGTAAAATCGATGATGCTATTGATTATTCCATTGAATAATCCCCTACCGCCCCCCCCCCCCCAATTTTTTTTTTTTATATATTTTTTGTTAATCCACTCAGGTTGGACGTAAATAGAAATGATTGGATTTAAGTACTCAATCTATTATCTTCTATACATCTGCCTTAATAAACACCAAACAAAATTAGCCTATGCTAAACAGTTAGCAATCGCAATTAGCATAAGCGCAGTATTGTTTACCACTTCAGGTAAACAAACACTAACTACCATTTAGTTCACACATACATCATTATATCTACATTACACATGTAATAGTGTCTTAAAAGTCACTTATAGACGATGCTTCAACATTATTCCATGAGTAAACAAGGGTAGAGCTAGCTGTTAGCAACATGAGGGCAATCATTTCCTGTTCCTGTCTTCTTCTGGGCACATTTAGTGCATGACTGCCCTCTACTGGTTACGTGATGAACACCAAAACAGAGTGGAAGGTTATATTTTGTAATAATTGCAGCCAAAGTGCTTTTAAGGACGTTGAGAACTTCCTTTCCTGTGTTTTAGGGAAGCTCAGTGTGCTGCATTAATTTGTCTTTAATTAAAAAACAACTAAAGAAGTAAGTCAGTGATCGTTTTGAAGCAGACAAATAACATCAGCCATTCGGTCACTAGATGGTGCACTAACAGAAGAAATAAAGATCAGGTCACAGCCACCATTCCGATAATGCATGCGTTTGCAAAAAAAAGTCAGTGCATAAAACATGGATAGCCTAAAAATAGTTCTAATTCATCCCTTATTGACCGCCAGGTCCTTCCAGCAGAAAATTTAGGTCTACAGTACAGGCCAAAGTTTGGACACACCTTCTCATGCAAAGCTTGTACTTTATCTTCATGACTTTTACATTGTAGATTCTCACTGAAGGCATCAAAACTATGAATGGAGACGTGGAGATGTGTACTTAAAAAAAGGTGCAAACAAATAATTGAAAACATGTTTTTCTTCAAAATAGTCACTCTTTGCTCTGAATTATTTTTTTTTGCACACTCTTGGCATTCCTTCGATGAGCTGCCTTCAAGAGTAGTCACCTGAAAAGATTTTCCAACAGTATTGAAGGAGTTACCAGAGGTAAGAATGCCCCAAGAGTGTGCAAAGCAGTCATCAGATCAATTTTATTTTGAAGAAACTAGAATATACCGTATTTTTCCCGACTATAAGGCGCACTTTAAAGTCTTCAATTTTCTCCAAAATGAACGGTGCGCCTAATAGTGAGGTGCGCCTTGTGTGTGGCTCAAGGTCCAAAATCTGACAACACATTGCTTACATTAAAAAAAGGTGGCCCTGACTGAAGACAGACATGAGAGCACGGAAGAGTCAACTTGGTGGATCTCCAGGCCCTCCTCTCCCTGCACTGTATTTTTTAAGTCGACTTATCCAACTTGGTCAACTTTTTTCCTGCCCCTACAGCGCACCCTTAAATTTGGTGTGCTTATGCATTACGTAATTCTAGTTGTGCTTACTGACCTCAAAACGATTTTATGTGGTACGTGGTGCACAAAAATCCCTCAATTGCTTGCCAATTGCCATTTACTTACACATTCATGTTTGCGTTGTCATTCTCAACTGCATGTAATCGCTCGAAGGCGTATGTTTTCGTCATACCGCAACTAGAACTACTTCCTGCTTTCGTGAATCATAGGAAATGTAGTCCTACTAGCACAAACGCAAGCTGAGCATCCCTGGTGACGAATTTCCAATGTTAGAATGTAGGACAATATCATTGCTGTCTGGTGCTGAGCAAAAAAATGAGCAGACTTGGATAATGGCGAGCTAGAAAAGTTAGCGTATCTGGTGAGTGAGCTGGATTGTTTACGGCTGTTGAACGGTCAACCAAGATAGCAATTTGCAGCCTAAGTAATAACACAACTAGCAGTCAGTCACCAGATTGAGTAGCGATGTTCAAACGTTTTTGTTCCTTTTTTTTTGTTTTGTCTGTCGGATAATCTCCTCCTCTTCTCCACTCGAAGCAAACACTGTGTCGTTGCAAGGCGAACAAAAGCTAGCAAAAGCCAGACAGGTGGCGCTACGCGATATATCGTGTCTGGTCTGAACCGAGCATAATGGCGTCAAGTCGGTCAACTAAACATAAGAGTACAATTTCAATGAGCATACAATGCTGACAATCCTTATGCATGAAATTGTATTGCATTTTTTTAAGTCCTGTTAGTTGATCTGGCACCTTCTCATACGGTGTGCCTAACGAGCCAAATAATACAAGTACCAAGTTTCGTGCGTATCATCCGCACATTTCTATTGACAAATGCCTTCACTTTTGTTTTTGTCTGTCATGAGCAATGGTGCCTTGCTATAGAAATAACGTTGTCTTGCCTTTACCTCAAAGTGAAATATTTAGCGTGAAAATTGGGGAAAGTGATGTTTTAAAGGTTTCCATCCATCGAGAAAGGTGGAAAGAGGTGCGCATTCACACGATTATTGCGAATACCGTATTTAGCTTGTTGCAAAGTTCGCCGCTCTTTCTCCAGCTGCTCCTCAATGCAAAATGCCCAGAGGGCAACAAAGGTGTCATTCATAAGTTGCTAGAATGCAAGCTGGGCAAATCACTCATCGTTGACTTTATGAATACGGGAAACCTGGAAAACACGTTTCAGTCTTGCTTTTAAAATGCAGAAGTTGATTTTGATGTGTTGTTGTAACAAGTTAGATGAGCCTGTTTATTATTACAGTTATCAACAGATCTGTGTTTAATCTTGCTGCTAGTCTGTAGAGCAAACCTGGTAACATTTGGATATTTTGGTGCACATGGACCAAGAAATTTTGGAACGCGGTCATTGGTTACAAAATGAATCCCTGCACCTCAAGTGCATACTTTGTATCGGTATGACGCTTAAAGCTTGAAAAGACATATAAACGCAATGCAATTCGACATTCTGAGCCCCGCAATAAACAATCTGTATAACTGGCATTTATTTTGTGCTTTGCTGGACAATGTGAAAGGGGCTTTTGTTACGCACTTTTTGCATTTGTTTTTGCTCATTTAAGAAAGATATCTGACACTTGGAGGTTATAGCACCAAGTGTAAAAGTGTAGTTTTCAATGCCACCATCTTAATCCCCTTTCACAATGCAAGTCAAAGCCGTCTTTTTTCAAATGAACGTAGCGATGTGGAATGGGCGGCTCAAAAGCTGGCCTGTGAATTTCCCAGCTTCGTACGTAGGTCGTATCAGAGGCGTAACGTGGCTGTGTCAAAGTTGATTTTGTTTGAGAGGAAACAATTGTCGCTGTCAGTCATCTACTTTATGCATCTCATGCTAGCGTCGCTAATTATGCGGTTAAGGAAGTGTTGTCAAGTGTGTGAACATTGATTAATTAAAACAAGTTTTGCCTTATTGTTTTTTTTCCCTGGAGGGACTTGCATTCATTCTTTTCATACAAGCAAACAAGCTTTGACACTGTTTTATGAGCATGCTTTTTTTTCAGTATTAACTTGCATAAATTTCCACATAAATATTTTTTTAAACATGCATTTCTTTGCGGATAATGTGGAAATAATTGCTTGCTCTAGAAGAAACGTCCTGTTATTCAAAACATGTACATAAACACACTCTCTAATGTCTTTGAGTTGTAAGACATGGGTTATACAATATTGATTGACTACTATAACAATTAAGAAAAGATAACCGAAAAAGCTAAGAAGAAAAAAAAAAGAAACGCTTTTACAATGTATAAAAGGGCAACTTGACTTTGGACAAATCTTTTGTTTTACAGAAAACAATACGACCGATGTGGATGTTTAAGGCTGATGCCGATTTTGATTTTTGACCGATTAATCGGCCAATTAATTCAAAACATAAATATAACTTTGGTCCTTTAAAGTTTACAACTGTAAAGATATGAATTACAGGCAGAACATTTGACAGTTTTATAATACCTTGACCTTTAGTATTGAATTTTGCAACAGAAAACTGGTAAAAATGCTTTTAGTGTGGGGGGGCTGAAAGCCACGATCTTTGTCCTATGCTGCAATTCTGTCGGCCTCGAAACATGAGTCAAAATCCTCAAAAACGGCTGCAAAAATGGCTGGCAGTAAATGAATTAATGTGCAAACTGAAAAAGGTCTAATATCCTAACCAACTAGTTAATTTAATCGGCCGATTAAATCGGTGGGGCTCTAGTAAAAACTAATTTTAAATAATTATATTATATTATATTATTATAAAAAGTTTTAAAACAATCAATACCAACGCATTTGCTCCCAAAAACTTACAAATACGTTCTATTTTAAATGTTTAAGTGTCCCAAAGACGTATTTATACGTTTTTTTCCTATATATATAAAAAAAAAAACGGAATTGTTTTTTGTTTTTTTTTACTGTTACAGCATACAGACGGCTTAGAAGCAGCCTCTGAACTGCAAAGAACCGTTGAATAAATTGTAGTTATCACACAAACAGCCAGCAGGTGGGAGCCGAAAAAAGGAGATCAACCATGGCCAAAAAAGGCTCAATTACTCAAAATTCGAAATAGATTTGTGAATAATGATGAAACTTTGCTATATTCTAATGCTAATTGCTGCAAAACGGAAACAGATAGAAATATACTTTTTTTCCTGATGAAAGAAGAGACTTTAATCTTTCTTTTGTAGTTGTTTTTATAGGCAATAAAACACAATATTCTGTGGGCCTTGCAACATCAGTCAAAATTCAGTAAAAATGCCGGGAGTGAAGGGGATTGCTTGAAAAACAAAGCTGGTTTGGGCGATTTTACGAATGAATGGCGTCTCCATTCATTTCATTAGGTACAGCTAATTTGACATAGGAGCGATTTGAGTTACAAGCGTAGTCATAGAAGAGATGAGACTCCGAGCACTGCTACATGGTATGAAACTCGAGCGTCTTCACTAAGTTTCGCACAGTCTTCGGGTTGCTTTAAATATTGCGACAGTAAACAATTGTAAGTAATAACCTTCCATAAAGGTTGGTCGGGAGTAACCTTTGCTCAAGGTGGCTTAAAGCTTGCATCCAGGCACCTTTCCTAAACATGATAAAAACTCAAACGACCTATCCTCCAAGTGCATCTGAGTCATCTCACTCAGACAGGATAGGAAAGTTTCTTGGCAAAAACGAGAATCTGAAGACAACGGCTGCTGTCCCCTATCCAGACACTGGCTCCTCATCTCTAATTTTTGCAGGACTTTTTTTTCTCTCTCGCCATGACACAGCAGGCTCGTTCACTTCTTATTTAGGCAGCTTAACAAAGCCTTCAGCATACATACGACACCTAGTGGTTGGCAAAGTGATTGATTAGACATGCGGCACAAATCGTATTCGAAATGTAAATACCTCTGACGATCGGGTTCATTTAATCAAGGCCGCCAAAATTGAGATTGCAACTTAAATTCAATTCATTGTGCTGCCTTATGATGGGGGAAAAAAAACGTCGAAAGTGAAGAGCAATATGACGAGGGCCGTCTGTGTGTCCCTTCGAAGTTGAAGTTGAGAGCTTGAGCTGAAGGAGGACGTACCAAATGAGCGTTGTCCTTGGCCTCTTGTACTTGCTGCACCTGTGGTTCAGCGACAACCTTCGCGTCCTGGTCAGACGTCATGAGCCGTCTGCTTCTTGGCTCCTCAGGGAGAAGTCTGTGAGGCACCCAGGAGGCTAGGGACAAACCACAAAAGAAGAAAAAAAATCAAGCAAGGCACAATTAGCTCAGCGCTCAGTCATCACAAGAAAACAAACGCGTGATCTGCAAAAAGAAAAAGCCACACATGCTGGTCGTTGTTACCTTTGCACTACAAAAATAAATACAGCTGATCATTGTTCAATCAATCAATACACCTCCTGTGAGTCAATATGGCCTTCAAGCTCGCATTGATTTGAATGACAAACTGGTTGAGCGGCCGCTTGGATGAAAACAGAAGATAGGACACTTATCTCAATCAATCAATCATTTTATCCTATCGACATTTGATTTGAAACTTGAAAACAACGGTATACCTTGAAACTGGTTTCAACCAGGAAATGTGTTTCCTATTTGCGGTGCCGACCTGGCAACACAATAAAATGGCAATATTTGAATCTGATACCAAACATGATTGCTGAATAGAAGGTTGGGGAATTCAATGGTCCGTCAAAGTCACTGTTTGTGCTCTGCTTTATGACAGCCAAGTGCTCATCCACCTTCAAAATCAAGCTCTAAGCCTCCACAACATGACAGGTGTGCCATTACGGTTAAGAATAGCTGCTGGGTTTTCCCTGGGGGAGGTCGCTTGCCAAGCACAGCCCTGGAGGCGGATGGGGACCGTTTTGGTCTCTCACACTTAACTGTTTTGTTGATTTCTATAACACATGGTCTTACTGATTGGGTTCATTGATTATAGAGATAGGCCAATATGTTTGTTTCAGGGCCGATGCCGATTATTAGTAGTCAAGGAGGCCGATAACCGCTATTTGGAGCCAATATCCATTTTCAGTAAAAAAAATATATATATAAAAAAAAAAAGGGGGGGGGGTAATAATGGCGTAAACATTTTTGAAAATACAAATGCCAATGTTGACTGTAATGTAACGTCTTAAAGCATTTGTTTTGAACCATTTTTCTCACTTTTCAAAATGTATAAGTTTGTTTTGTTTTTTCTTCAAATCTCTAACAATAGACATCCTTTTAAATTTCAAACAATATGTTCAGGGAGCTCCCAAGGTTATCAGTACGCCTTAAAAAGTGAAATGGAACCTTAAACAAGTAAATGCCATAGCTCTCTAATCTATAGTTTTATACAGTAAATATTTTTTCCCAAAATTTTAAAATACCTGAAATCTTAAACTATCACATTTCTTTGTTTTAATGTCAAACAAGAACAAATGGCTCAGAAGGCAACCAGGGTCAGCAAGATCTCTTATAAAGTTAATTGAAAAATTAATTAAATAGTTACCTGAGATTAAAATGGTTTTAGATTTACATTATATCAGCCGTCAGATTTTTTTTTTTTTTTTTTTTAAAGGCGCCGATAATCTGGCTGGCCGATTATCCGTCTATCCTAAATTGATTAAAAGTATGATCGTGAACCCACACAATACTGCGGTTCACAATCTACACAGAATCAGGATGTCACGTGATAGTTGCATTTCGCGTTCCATTACGCCTCCAAACGTCACATTGTTTCAGCAAGTTCCTTTTCTAAAATTAAATAAAATTCGACCATTGCACTATATTAAAATGTCTTGAATCTGAAATAAATCCAACCTAAGTATACTTGGTATGTAAAATTGCCCTGCTGATTCATCGCCCTACATCAGAGGTGGGCAATCTCGGTCCTCGAGGGCCGGAGTCCTGCAGGTTTTGGAAGTTTCTCGCTTCCAACACAAGCTGATTCCAATCAACAGGATCGTTATCAGGCTTATGCAGAGCTTCCTGATGAGCTGATCATTTATCAGCTGTGTTGGAGAAGGGCAACATGCAAAACCTGCAGGACTTCGGCCCTCGATGCCCACCTCTGCCCTACATGATAAAATGTCAACGTCCTCTTGAACGCGGCGGTTGCTTTAGTGGCAACGCACCCCGACAATGCGCTGAGAAAAAGGTCCGTTATCCAGGTAACCCAGGTTTAATTCCCGCTACGGGTGTCATGTTTTTGCAGGTCATTCTTTTTCCTCTTGAATACTTAAAAAAAAAAGGCTTTGAAATGTAGCGCTATTTCGTCCCTCCCGACCGCCAGGTCTTTCGTTTTTGATTAAATGTGATAGTACTGGGGGTTTCATAAAAGCATTTAAGTCATGCTGAGGGGCAAAATTAAAAACAAGTATCAGCAACAAAAAGCTCATTTGTACTTCTATACTTATTTTGACGGGGTGGGGGTTATTTCGTTTTTGTTTCCCATGATATTATTTCTCTCTCTTATGACGTCCATTACAATTATAGCCTGATTGCCAGTTGTGTCAATTAGGTGACGACAGACAGCCAACCGTTAGTTTCCTTACTGGGGAGCTGGCAACACTGGTCTACTGTTTGATTGTAATATTTTACACTTGGCCACCAGATGTCGCTGTGGGGAGATGTTGCGAACGTTCCAAAAGATCGATTCTTTTTGTGAATCAATCGTTTCTCAAATGATTTGATCGTTTCAATGTTCCATTTCTGCCATCCCTACCAATCAGAGCCGTTTACGGCAAAAACAGCTCTAGCAGAAGAGCTGCCAGCCACAGCTAAATATCCACTGCCAATAAATGAAATTAAAATGTAGAGAGCAGGATTTGAACTTCTTGAACTCTTTTACAGGTGGCGGCAAAATGACCACTGCGTTTAATTTTCCCCCTAAAATGTGTTCTAACTTCTCACATACACTTCAGGATTATGAATAAAGTCCGCCTAATTTTTCGATAAACATTAAAGCCCACTACTGCACTACTGTATTTTGTTGATCATTATCGTGCTACTCGACGAAATGTGTGGGTCTTTTATTAACTGCTACTTGGTGTCATAACTTTGACATATGGAGCATTCTCACGGCTTATAAAGAGTCCTAACATTTGTCAAAGGAAGGTGATACGTACAACCATTGGAATCGCCTATCAAAAATCTGTCTGACAAACGCAAGTATGGTTTTACGTAAATCGATTAATCTTCGGAATTTTACACACATGCAACGCGATAAACGGGGAATTTCCAGTGTCAGCAGCAATGCAGGTGGGAGTGCAAAAACGTCAAGTGTTTTGATCACATGAGGAGCACCATGCTACATGCTACATGTCTAGCCCAGCCGAGGCTGACATTGAATCAAAACACCACCAAAATTGAGCAAAGAAACCAATACAGGTGGACGTTCAAATGAGTGCCCAACATAAGATGGCGACCTCCGGCGTGATTTTGCCCGATTGCCCCCCAACCCCCATCGAGATAACATTTAGTTAGCTTCCCTCTGCTAACTTCGCCGGACTTTTTCACAACAAAGCTTTCCCGCAACACTTTTTAGTTGTGTTCAACGAGTTGACATTAGCGAGTCCTATGGAGAATTTGCAACTCACCTGTCAACTCTCGCTGGTCCGGCAAGCCAAAAACAAAACACAGGGGTGGGAAGAGTCCAGAGGGCGGCGCGGGGAGGCAGGAGACGTCGGGGTTTGGACTGAGGCCTACACAGGGGGTGCGCAGGGTATTAACTAGCGGGCTGCCTCGACGAAATAACCGTTGCAGCTCACCAAGCCTCCCCTGGGACACTTCTTGGAGCGTCGGGCGAGTGTTACCAGTCGGTCCCCACACTCCAAAAATTATATCTTTAAATAAATCCCCTGGGAGAAAAAAAGAAAGAAGCGAGGTCCCCCCTAGTGGCACTGCGAGCGAGTTAGCAGGGGGCAGCTAAGTGGCTAGCTAGCTTAGCCGCTTTGCTTTGACCAACTTGGACAAATGTGGCGCGTTGACAACCCCACGCCAGGCAAATCCGCGCACACACTCGGCAAGGAGGGCAGAAGGGAGTGGGTGGGGAAGAACCGAAGCGAATCCAATCCGACAAATGAAGGCGTCAAAGCTAGCCACCGAGCTGCAGACGCTCGTTCGGTTCCTCCCGAAGAGATGACAGAGGGGACAGACGCGATTTCCGAATGGACGCCTCGCCTCAAGCAAACCCTTTCCTTTCCCTTTCGTCTTTCACGCCAAGATCGTTTGCGCGGACGAGATGACTACGCGTCGCCCAAAGACTTCCTGCTTCTTGCGTTCCACTCAAAACTTCACCACAACTTAAGTCGATATTTTCATTGAATTCAAGGCTCTGAAAAGTCGTATTGCTAGCTACATTTCCACACAAAAAATTAAAAGCGTGTTGCAATGAGAGAAAAGGGTTTGTTTTTGGTTTGTGGCAGTTTTTTTAAATTGTCTTTTCTTTCTTACTCATGGAGAGAGCAGATTTAAAAATAAAAAATAATTGCTGCATACAGAGTGCGATATATGAAACGATCAGACATTTAAAAACTAAAGCTGAGCGGGGCTTGACTGACCATCTGGTTTAGACCAGGGCCCGGGGTTCTCACTTCTCGGCCCCGGTCCTCTAGAACCCCGGGCCGGCATCTTTTGAGGCCGTTCAATCACATGTGGAAATATTATAGTCACATTTTATCATAAGGGAAACCGGGATATAACACGCAACATTTAAGATTTAGAGTTAGAAATTTAAAAAATATATAAAAATTGCTATGTGTGAATTTTTGGCATGTGGAAAAATCATCACCATGATGAGTTGAATGTGCCATTAGGAATGAATAGGGACATTTTGCGTGAGAAAGGTCAAATATTGTGAAAACCGTGAATTTTTACAAGAAAAAAAAGGTTGAAGTTGGAATGGTGAGAATCGGTCGAAAAATGTGGACGGAGTAGAAGGACAAAAAAAGTTTTCTTCAGCCTTCACGTAATTATGCGGAGGCAGTAACTGCTCAAATTATTTAGTTTATTTTTGTTAATGAAAGTAACACGTGTTATAATCACTTAACTGTTACACTAACTTGACATCAGCAAGGATAAGATGAAAATACTATTTTCATTATTGTAATTGAATAATTGTAAATATACATTTAAACAATTCTGAATTCTCTTAAAGTGCAGTAAGTCAGGTCTTTGGAAAATGTACAAAAGTACATTTCAAGAAAACATTTAGGCCTTTAAAATTCTATTTTGTCACGAATTCATGGGAAATCACATTCTTACCGATAAAATGTGCATGTAGGCAACTCCAGTAGCGTCGGGTCCGCTATATATTTCTTCCGGAAAATAATATATTCAAAAAAAGAGAAAAAATATTGTAAGTTTAAAAAAAATCTGAAAAAAACTTATTTTTTTTAATATTGCAAAACGTCCCAAAAATTGAAAAAAATCTGAGAAAAATATTTTGTAACACTTTGGCCTTATTTTTTTTTAAATAGTATTATAGCAGAGCAGCGTGGTTACGTAGCTAATAACTTTGATTTGGAAGACACAAAAGGTACCAGTCACCTGAACTGCAAGTTATTGTGTCGTTAATTATGTATGGATTTATGTATGTATGGATGGATGCATGAATGTATGTATGTATGTATTTTCAACTCTTATTTTTCCACTGACTCAACTTTGGCAGAGTGAGAGCTGTTCGTTTTCTGCTCATCTCTGGCTGAGCGCAGAACTCGCAGGCAGCTGTCACGGAGGGCTCGCGCTTTCGCCCCTCCCTTTTCCTTCTGCAGGCGCGGCTTCTGATTGGTTACGACTCTCAGCGGCCCACTCAGCACGCGAACTTCCTCGTGATCAAGAGCTGCTGGGCGTGGTCTTTGCACCACCGGCCGTTGTGATTGGCTGCCTGCACAACGCCGCGGATCTTAACAAATTGTTAGCTTCATCTTAAATTTATTGCCACTCCAAAAAACTGAAATTGGTACCATTTTGTTTTTCTCCTAAACGCAAAAATAACTAGAATTTGCAAAAACAGTTTCAGAAAGATGCTGCCTTTGTTTCATATGTTTTTTTTTAATGGAATACAATAATTTCATCAATAAACTTGCTTGGGATGCTAAATGTTTACTTCGTAAATCCTTGAAGTTAATTCACAGATGTTATCCATATAAAGTTTTTTTTCTTCTTTTTTATACAGCGGTTAAAAAAAACACTCACATTGATTGCTTTTTTTGTGAAGACTATTAGTTCCTGAGTCCTGAAAATCAAATTCTCGTGACTAGTCTCGTGAATAGTCAAACAACATTTTATCATATTTTCAAATCAAAATAACCCTCGCAAATCATATCAAATTATAACTATCCAAAGTCCAACGCTTTTCAATGAGCAGAGAGTGTCATTTCACCGAGGATAAATGCTGCATTCAGGTCAAGTTTATTTATATAG